>NW_024062760.1:835000-927418 GCF_006381635.1 Hibiscus syriacus | reverse complement strand
CCCAGTACATTCATGAGATTTATGCATCAGGTCTTGCGGCCTTTTATGGGGAAATTGTTGTAGTTTACTTCGATGATATCCTCGTTTATAGTCGACATGGACTTCACACTTCGATCACCTCCGTGCTGTTTTTGAGATGCTGAAAACGGAGTGCTGTTTGTCAATCAAAAGAAGTGTTCTTTCTTCACTACTTCTGTGACTTTTCTTGGTTTTGTTGTGTCTACTGATGGTGTTCATGCAGATCAGTCAAAATAATGCAGTCTGGAGTGGCCCAGACCAAGAACATTACATGACATCCGAAGTTTCCATGGCTTGGCGTCTTTTTACCGTCGATTCATTAGAAATTTCAGTACTCTGATCGCCCCCTATCACAGAGTGCCTCAAGGGGCGTGATTTCCAGTGGTTCTGAGGAGGCAGAGGCCAGTTTTCAACTGGTCAAGCAGAAGATGACCGAGGCTCCAGTTTTGGCACTTCCAGATTTTGACAAAGTTCGAGGTAAATTGTGATGCATCTGGCGTTGGCATTGGTTGGTGTTCTGAGTCAGGCAGGTCGTCCGGTTGCTTTTTCAGTGAGAAGCTATCGGGATCAAAGAAAAATTATTCCACTTATGATCTGGAGTTCTATGCCATAGTTCAGTCCCTGAAGCATTGGCGTCACTACCTAGTACAGAAGGAGTTTATTCTGTTTACCGATCATGAGGCCTTGAAGTACTCAATGGCCAACACAAGCTGAGTAGACGTCATGCCAAGTGGGTAGCATACTTGCAAGAATTCACTTTTACGCTGAGCACCAAGCAGGGAGTTTGAACCGCGTCGCAGATGCCCTGAGCCGTCGTACCTTACTTCTCACCACCATGAGTACTAAAGTTGCAGGATTGAGACGTTCACAGATATGTATGCAGCTGATCCTTCCTTTGGAAGGATATTTCAGGAGGTAACTGAGGGTCACCGTCATGATTTTGTTTTGCATAATGGGTATCTGTTTCGTGGATTACAATTGTGCATTCCAGATTGTTCATTGAGGCAGCAAATTATAAGTGAACTCCATAATGAGGGACACTTTGGCCGAGATAAGACATTGGCCCTTATCTCTTCTGAATTTTATTGGCCCAAGTTGACTAGTGATGTGGCCCATTATGTGGACCGTTGTTATGTGTGCCAGCGATCTAAGGGAGTTCTCACCAATGCGGGATTGTACACTCCCTTACCTGTTCCTGAAGCTCCTTGGTTCGATGTCAGCATGGATTTTGTACTAGCTTACCCCGCACCCAAAGGGCCTCTGATTCTATCTTTGTGTGGTTGACAGGTTTTCCAAGATGGCTCATTTTGTAGCTTGCAGAAAGACTATGGATGCTGACCGGATTGCCCATCTCTATTTCAAGGAGATTGTGCGTTTACATGGTGTTCCTCGATCCATCACTTCAGATCGTGATACTAAGTTCATCAGTCATTTCTGGAAGAGCCTGTGGGGGAAACTGGGAACGCAGTTGAATTTCAGTAGCGCCTACCACCCCCGACGGATGGCCACTGAGGGGTGAACCGAAGTTTGGGAAACCTTTAAGGTGTTTGGCAGGAACGAAGCCGAAGCAGTGGGATTTGGCATTGCCTCAGGCAAATTTTCCTACAACAGATCAAAAACAGAACCACAGGTTTAAGCCCATTTGAGATTGTCTATGGTCAGAACCCATCCGGGGTTGGACTTAGCCCCTATTCCACGTATAGGACGTTTCAGTCCTAAAGCAGATGAGATGGCAAAGTATCTTCGGGGTATCCATGAGCAGGTGAAACAGACCATTCATGAGAGCAATACCAAGTACAAGACTCGGGTCGACAATCATCGTCAGGTACTTTTGATGTTGGTGATTTTGTTTGGGCTGTATTAACTCGTGATCGTTTCCTGTTGGTGAGTATAATAAGCTTAAGGATCGGAAGATTGGACCTTGTGAGGTCGTGCAGAAGATCAATGATAATGCTTACAGGTTGCGACTTCCCAGTCACTGAAGACTTCTGATGTCTTTAATGTGAAGCACCTGAGTCATTGTTTTGTGGATCCTGATGACACTACTCTGAACTCGAGGACGAGTTCTTTCCAACCCGGGGCGACTGATGCAGGGGGATCTGAGACAGATGATGCTGAGCTGTCAGATTGCACGTTGATGGCGCTGAGATACCATGAGTTGGCAGATCAGCGCAAAGGCGGGAATTGATTGTGACATGTTCCTTATTGGGGTCGTTTTGAGTATGTTTCAGTCTTTTGGCCATAATTTTGGCTACAGGTGTCAGAATCGCGCATAAGACCCCAATCCGGAAAGCTCTTTTCGACGCGCACGCTCTCCACATTGAGCTACGCTCCATGTGGCCTTTTTTTCAACCTCAAATTCTGCCGTTTTCCCCTCCGAATTACTAGATTTAGTTATTTTTTACTATTTATGGTAATATTTCGATTGTTAATTAGGAAGTCAATTTAAATCCGATTTAGACCGGATTTTTGGGAGATTGCTTATTTTATTTCGAATTTCAATTTAGAGTGATTTTCGGGATTTTGCTATTTTGGCAAAATTCGAATAAATACGATTTTGCTATTTTTGGCAAAATTCGAATAAAGACGATTTTTTTAGCTATAACAGTCCGGCTTGTGGACTGCTTTTGACGATTATTGATTTTATAATATTTTATTAAACCCTAGACTTTTTTCTCTGGTTTTTGGGCGAATTTTCTCTTGTGAATCGTCTGTCGGAGCTAGCCTACAGGATAATCACTATTCTGTCTGGCGTCAATGTTCCATTGAACACAATCCACTATATATCTTCTTAAAACTCGAACTACAGCAACCAAACTCTAAAACCATAGCAACAACTCGAACAAATAAGAAAATATATGCATTAATTCCACGCAATAAGCTCTACACTATAAGCTATCTAATAACAGATATGAATTATTTTCCAAATATCGAACACCGAGTCGTACACAGCAACATGTTGCTAATCGATCTTCCTTCCCAGACTTTTATGCTCCTGCTTCCAGGTGGAGTTCTATAATATGCAGGCACAGTAAGAGGGAAGAACATTTGTCTCACTCCTTCGAACCATATAAATGGCAGAATAATACTTGATGCAACCTGAAAGCAACAAATATAGAACAAGTTAATGGTAATAATCTGCATATTTACATCATGTTCGTGTTGCATAAGAACTGTTTGGTACAGATACCGACCCAAAGGAGTCTAGCCCCGTTCCACAATCGTTCGGAGAAGGAAACGGAAGCAACAATCGGCCGACACCGTAAACTGACATGGCAGAGAAATGAAACGCCAAGCTTAATGGACGAGGGCATAGACCGGATAATATAGCCGATGGTCCGGTCGAAAATATACCTCCGAGTCTCAAGTACCCGAAACATGTCTGTTGTAGGTCCTCCATTACAGGACTAGATGGGGCACTGAACACGATCTGTAAGACGTTTGCCAGTGTTTTATCGTCGATGACATCGGCTGCATTTGGTTAAAGTGAGAAATTATGTCGTCTTCTTACTCTTGATTGACATTCGTTTTCAAAATGTATGGAATACGTAATGTAGTTCACCTTCCTTAGAGTGTAAAAAGACTCAAGATATTTGCAGACCGCGGATGCATCGGATAGATTATGCAAGGGTCTTATGAGATCACTCAGTAGAACAACATCAGAGAGTGCAACCGTCATTCCCCTCCCGTTATAGCGTGCCGGGAATTGACCGCATCGCCTATCAAAAACGCACCGGGAGTCGGGCGTGGATCAGCAGCCATGATTTTGTTCGGCATTATCTTATGTTATCCTCCTTCTCTATTGCAGAAATCAAGGCAGTGTACATTTCAGGAAGAGCCTGAAATCAATGAATCATAGTGTTACTCCATAGATTGAGCAAAATTCCCTAAATATAACAATATGTGGACAGTAATATTTGGTTATGACGGATGGTTCATTTTTTTTATAATTTAGATAATAAATTATAGTTGGTGGCTAAACATTAGCTGATATATAGTACTGTTTTCATCTAAAGTGAGAGAAGAAGTAAAGAGGATGGGTTATAGATTTCTCGCAATTTTAATCGAGAGGTTAATAGTTACTTCTAATGTTGATGTCAGACATAAAATTATGATTGTTATTTGTAGTAGTTTACCTAGGTCTATCAATATGATATTAAAAAGTTGTTGACTTCTCGAGAGATATAAGACTCTTGAGACTTTTAGGTACAAAGATGTTCTCTCGAGACTTAAACTACAAAATCATTTTAAAGAGATAATTCTCGAGACTAATATAATAAGTTTTCCTCTATTTTCTCATAAAATCAGAGGAATTGGACATCAGACAATCTACGAATAATCATTGATTATAACTCTCCATCTAAATAAAAAATAAATAAAAATAAGCACCCTATAATTTTCATAAACTAAATAATACTATCAACACAAATGAAATAAGATGGATCCAAATACCTTGGGAGCCACCCTAGTTTTCAAGTAATGGGCCATTCCACCATCGGAAACAGAAGGTACATGCTGACTGGGTATATCAACCAAGCATCGAATTTCAGTGCTGCTAATGGGATAAAACAGGATTGGTGAAGGTTCTGCTAATAAATACTCCATAATTTTCATCCGGTAGCTTACAGTTCGTCAGGACTAAACCAGCAAAATGAGAAGGAATATCAACCTGCACAAACATCAACACCTTTACATATACCTTTTCTTAAAACCATACAATTTACAAAACTTCCTAGGCATTCTTCACCTTGGGGTTGCAGAGAGAGCGTCTCAAATTCGAGAAATAACCGTCGCAGATGACGGTGAGGGGAGCATAAGCCGTCAGCAGTTGGCCGCTCTTGTCTTTGTAGTGCACTCCTTTAACGGTCCCGTTCTCTTCAATCAGTGATGTTACTGCCCCTTGCTCTAGACTCACTCTGCATTCGCATATTCACATCCAAATAAATGTCGTGATATTGTATGCCGAAATTGAAGAAAGATTGAGTTGAAAGATGAAGTACTTGTGAAGATGCAGCTTTGTTCCGCAACCTTTGAACGAAACGACCATTGTGAAAGTTTCTTCCTGCAACATGGGACTCATACTTCTCCAGAGGAAAAGATAGGGGGCTTCTTTTCCATCCTTGTATAAAACATATCCCAGAACTCAGCATCAATCTCATCAACACAAATCTACATTACAGAAAATTTCAAATAAAAAATAAAGTGTGAATCTTAAAATAGATTCATCTACTCGAAAAATTCAAAAAATTTTACTCCACTCGAATGAATATTCACCTTCAAGGCCTAACTCAATTAACTTGAGGTAGCCCCCTGGCATCAGACCTTCGCCGGCGATTCTCTCGGGTGCTTTTAAGTCCCTCTCGATCACTCGCACTCGACGTCCATCCTGCAACCCACAACCTCAAACACTCAAGACATACACAACTATTGCATCTGCCGAACAAATAGCTATTAACAATTTCTACTTCGAATCTATAGAAACTATGCATCATAACATATATATTTGAACCTTTCCAAGAGAGTAGGCAAGAGCAGCACCGGCAACACCAGCGCCGACTATGATATCCGTCGTCCCATGAGCCTCACAGTTTCCAGTTTTGTTTGCAGAGTTTTCCTTTGGAAGCTCCATGGAAGCCGATCTTTTCACCTTGCTCGGTCCTCTAAATCTCATTAAAGAACTGTAGAACAAGAAAGCAAGCCCCGAAAGAGAAGCTATGGCACCTGCAAGTCCAACTATGTACGCCATGCAGATAGTTTCTTGTTTCCTTCACGGCTTTGCTTGTTCAAAAGGAGTGATTTATATAAAAATTTTGTCTTCGCTCATGGCTTCTATCGGTGTCCACTGGGATTGTATTTGATCCACATGTGGCTTATCTTTTTCCACCACTTGGCATTTCACTCACCGTCAAGGCTGCCACTTTTTCTGCTGATATCATAGTACTGATCTAGGTCGTGATATTTATAAAAGGATAAATACACATAGAATTGATCTAGGTTTACTACGAATGATAATTTTTCTCCACCCCACGCAATTGAAACTAGACACAGTTACATCAAAGGAAAGGAAAGAGAAGAGACAAATAAAGTTTGATTTTATTTAAATCGGGAATGATAAGTCTATGGCGACCCTACATATCTCTTTTCCTTCTTTCAATGTCTGGGCTTTGATTTATCCGAATACGGTTAAAGATAGGTTTTCTTCAACGAGATTCTTCTTCCTTGAAAAAAATTGTGACGTTGACAATCAGATATTTATATAATATATCTAAATTTACTAATAATTGATTATCTAAGTTGAGTGACTAAAACGTAAACTTACTAATAATTGAGTGATCAAGATGTAAACAAAATGTTTGTGTAGTTTGAGTTTAACGATACAATAACCTAATTGATTAATTACTGATTCAGTTATAATGTTTTGAAATACAATGATCTAACCGTAAACTTGCTAATAAAATAGTGACGTGTTATTTACCCTACTTTTTATCTTCATTCTGCTTGAGCAAATGTCTCGTAAATTATTTGGCCCAATAAGTCAACACATATTTTAATTTGTAATCTACAATATTTTCTATAGTAAATGGTAAACTCGTCACATTAAGTGACGAATTCGCTTGAAAATACTCTTTATTGGTCCTAGATATACAAGTCTCATGTGAGCTAATATTTTAATATTTTATTGAGAGTTATCACGTCAAGGTGATAAGTCCACTTGAAATTTATTTAATTTTTTATATTCACTAAATAATTTAAGTAAGTTTGAATTTCAAAAAAAAGTAGCCGTTTGTAGCCATTGCACAACAAGCAATTGTAATGGGTAGATTGCAACTCTCATCCTAGAACTCGTCACCTTAAAGTGACCGTTTGTTGGGATTTTTAAAAAAATTAGTAGTTTATGGCTGTTGGGTTTGAGGGTATAAATAGAGGTTTGGGATTAAGATTTTTTATTGTGTTTTGTTAAGAATTTTTTTGAATATTTTGAAATTTCTAAAAAATGTCTACCCACGATGAAATGTTACGCCTCGATGATATCCATATTTCTTCGCTCAAGCTCGGTCTGAAAAGAACGAGCGTTTGTCAATGAGGAATGAGTCTTAGAGATCTGCATCAGTGGATTATTATATATTTGCAACAATCTAGGATGAATCCAGTGACATTTTTGCGTGGTGTTAAGGTGAACATGGCATTGATTACGACTCTCACTGAACGTTGGAGCCTAGAGACGTATATTTTTCATTTTCAAGTGGTGAAACAACAATTACGTTAGAAGATGTCGCTTACCAACTTGATGTTCTGGTTAATGGTGCGGCGATAATGAAAACAACAATTTAACCGATTCGGAATTGTTCACCAAATTTTGGGAAAGATGTATATATACAACTGTAATATTAACAATAATTAAAGTTTGACACAGGTTAGCTCTGGAAAGAAATTATAAAACCTAAAATTATTTGGAAAGAAAAACTCTTCTCAAATGTAAACTCAATTAACTTTATGTTTGTTCGTTTATGTTCGTTACGTTCGTTTAATGTTTTAATGAATGAACATGAATGAAAACGAACAAGTTACATTCCTCAATGATTGAACACGAACAATAATATTTCTTTATTTAGTTGTTCATGTTCATTTATTTGTTCGATTAAAGTTAAACGAACGAACATAAACATACACTTATTCATGTCCGTTCAGTTCATTTACAGTTCTACCTTTTCCTGTCGATGATCATAGTATCTTATGATCATTCATGAAAATTTAATGTTTATTAAAAATTTATGGGTAAATTAAATTACATCCTTAATTTTTTCACTTTTATTTTAATCATTAAAGATTAAAAGTTTTCAATTTACTCATTAAAATTTTAGTTTATTCTTGTTTTGGTCACTCGGATGTTAAATCATAAATGAAAGGATGACATGACCACTTGTGTTGATGTGAATTACTTCTTGTTGACATAGAATCTATATGACATCCATGTCATTTTTCCTTTTTTTTTGTTTTATCTTCTTCCTCCTAAGATATAAACAAACTCGTCTCATTGCCTCTTACCATTCTATCAGTTTAGATTTCACCTAAGTCACTATGACACTCATAAAACTCAACCCAAAACTCATGAAACTTTAAACTACTTTGATTAATAAAATTCACCATTTGATTAGCGTAGAATCAATACATACAAATCACTTCCTCCTTCTTCACCTCCCTATTATTATTTAGAAGAAAATGCTTTATCATCAAGAAATCAAAGAAAATTCAAAACTAGGGGTTTATTATAAAAATGAATAAAGTTTTGGGGAAATTTCATAATTTTTAAATGAAAAATATCTAGTTATATGTTAGTGACTAAACTAAGACTGCGAAGAAAATTCAGTGATGAAATTTGTAATTTACTCAATATTTAAATATAATAGTTATAAAAAAAAGGATAAAAGACACAAATAATCCTCGATTATATGATTTTTTTTTAATCAGTCAATTGTAATATAAAATTAATTCAGTGATCCGTTTATGTTTAAAAATAATGATGATTCATTTATAACTTATTAATAATTGAGTAATATATTATATTTTATTATTTTTTAAAACATATTAATCTTTTTGGTAAACCATTTGTATGAACTCTTAATTATTATCTCTTTTTGCTTTGATAATCTATTTTGAAATTTTATCAATTAGACTATTTAACTATTTATGTGTGACAATCAAGTCCTCTATCGTTATCATTTAGCGTAGGAGGTGACACGACTATTAAAAAATTGGTATAATTACACATTTGGTCCTCAATATTTATACATTCTATCAATTTAGTTCAAATTTTAGTTCAACTAAATAAATTTAATCTCCCAATTAGATATTGACATGTGTCAGGTTACTTTTTGTTCAGGTTACTTTCGATTTAGATTACTTTTTATTCAAGTTACTTTCGGTTCAAATTACTTTTGCTTCATGTTATTTTTGGTTCAAATTTGTATCAGTCCAATTAAAATTTGAGTTGGTTTCGGTTTAGATCGATTTCTACTTGGATTTTGGATCAAATTTGAGTTATCATTTTGGGTCTATATCAAATTAGCAAAATCGATTTGGATAATCAAATTTGTGGTTACAAATTTGATTATTACTTTTGATCTATTGATTGAATTATCAGCATCGAAAATGACTTGATCAAAATAAAAAATATTGGTTTATTGTTGGACTTCAAAACCATCAAAACTAATATCCTCATAGGTAACTGTTGGGACCGTCGGTGCACCCCATGGCGCAATAGAAATAAAACACGATGGTCTCACCAGCGATCCAAGTACGTTAAATCCAAAACCTAGAGGAAGGGATGTGATTACTTACATTGGGTTCCTTGTAAATCAGCAAAGACAACATCGACTATTGATGATCACGAATGTTTCGAATCCTAGTCTCCACGAAAAGTGTCTCAGCCTCTACTCAGTTCACTCGATTGAGAGCAACATTTAACTTTTCCCAAAAGCAGTTTTGAGAAAACAGCTGAAGATTAAGTACGGCTGCTAGACCTCACTTATCTTTAAATACCTGAGTTACCCTAACATATTAGCGTTTTGTTATTTCGAATTAATTAAACTCTTATTTAATTAATTCAAATTAAATATCCATTAAAGACTTATAATCCGAATTACGCTCTTTAATGTTTATTTAAACTCTTATTTAATTATTCCAAATTAAATATCAATTAAAAGAGTTGTAATCAGAATTATTCTTTTAATGTTTACTTACTATATTCAGGATAATTAAAATCATATGTATATCAGATATACATATATTAACTCTAGATATATATTTCAGTAACGTACAACAAATATACATCTTTGCTAATTTCAAACCTAGGGTGTGACCTTGTAGTTTCTTGTAACATTGGTAGTAATTATTAGAACAATTCTAATATTACAAACAATGAGTGACATCTAGCAATATATCATTGTCATCTAAGTTACAAGAAATTGTGATTCAACATATTATCTTCGTGATTATCTCTTTTATGTATTACATCATTTTGTCCTTTATATCTAGAATAGTCACAAGTCTTGGAATAGTCACACTTGTATAGCCTATCTATTGTTTCTTGATATCTAGAGTAGACTATAATTAACGAATAATTTGTGATATCAAGTGGTTTGTGATATATTTCCTATTATGTAGGAAGGACAAATCCTATCTTAATCATACACACTCCAATACATATACCAAGATATATTCAATAACAATCTTTATAGTGCAATCAGTTACAAATTAAGCATATTTAACTGTATCAAAACATACAACAACATATGTTGAGATAGTAATGATCTCAAGTATGAGGATCATACATATAGCCATCGCAATGAGCAATGTTGTGACCGTCACATAATAATCCAAGACATATGCTCATACTGGGTCAATCCAATACATTGTTCTCTAACAATATAATCATGTATCAATTCTGACATATGTTGTTGTATCAATTCAGTGATTAGTATCGAAAGTAGCTCGATCGAAACAATAAATATTCATTTATCAATGGGCGTCAAAGCCACAAAAAAATATTAATTTCTCGTTTTATCTATTGGTTTAGTGGTTACTGGTTACTATCGAAATAACAAATTTTCATTTATTGATGGACGTGAAACCACAAAAAATAAAGTTGTACGCTTAAAACAGAAATAAATTCAGTAGTAAAGAGAACTATGATCAAATCTACATTGGACTGAAAAATAATATTTTCGGAATTTAGTATACAACATTTTATAATTAAAGAATTATTTTATAATTTTTAATAGTTAAAAAATCAATAAAACATCGTTTATTAAGATATTAAAGAAATAAATTAAAATTACAGTACATATTATGATAGACCAAACTAATAATAAAAGAATTATCCTCCCAGTTAAGATGTCAGCTTCGACGTCGAAATTGATAATGAATTACAGGTAATTCTTCACTCATTTGTTTAAGAGATGGTGAACGCCCCATCACTACATGGGAAGAAATGAAAGCCATTATGAGGAAAAGGTTCGTGCCTACTCACTATCACCGAGATCTTTATCATAAACTACAAAACTTGAAACAAGGAAACAAGAGCATTGAAGATTATTTCAAAGAAATGGAGATAGCCATGATCCGAGCCAATGTGGATGAAGATAGAGAAGCAATAATGGCAAGGTTCTTATCTGGCCTAAATCTTGATATTGCTAACCTTGTTGAACTTCAGCATTATGTAGAGATTGAAGAGATGGTGCATGTAGCCATGAAAATTGAATGACAACTTAAGAGGAAAACCTACAATCGGAGCAGTCCAAATTCGACCACCAAATGAGCCTATTACCTTCTGGAAACAAACTCCAGTCCAATCAAATGATCGTACAGAGGTACCCAAAATTATACAAATGGGCGAATCTAGCAAGGGTAAAGAAAAGCAAACCACACTTTCAAGAGATCAAGATATATCAAATGTTTCAAGTGTTTTGGAAAAGGGCATGTTGCTAGTCAATGTCCCAACTGAAATGCCATGATGTTGCTTGACAATGGAGATATTGTATCAGATTATGATGAGCCTATTTTTGATGAAGAACCTGAAACAATGAAGAAGAAGAAACTGAAGAAAATACAGATCATGGTGAGATGCTTGTTTCGAAAAGGTGCCTACAATCACAAACATCCCAAGAGGATATTCAAAGAAACAATATTTTCCATACAAGATGCCATGTCAAGGACAAGGTTTGCACAATGATCATCGATGGAGAAGTTGCACAAACGTAGCCAGCACTCTTATGGTTGAAAAACTTGGATTGGCAACGTCAAAGAGTGCTTCCAAACGATGATTTTCTACATACATAAAGACTTGAACTTGAGAATCTACTCTAATCAATATCAAACTACTTATCACTTAGATTAACCCCATTAGTAGAAAATTAAATCTTTAATGTGTACTTCCAAACATTGGATGAAAAACCATCACATACATACAGTAAAGGTAATGCTAATTCGTATATGTGTATCATGTTCGTGTTACATATTTTTAATTTCAACAATGAATTGCAGCTAATGATTATACCAAATCTTATATTTCTATGGAGGGGAAGAGAGAAGAGAAACATAGGTGAAAGACCGAAAGATTTTATAATAACTTTCATGCTAATGTCAGATATAGGATTATATAATACTTAAATCCTTATCAAAGTTATAATCTGTTAACAGTAACTTTATCTATAATAAATCATATAAGTGTATTAGAAGTCTCAAAATGTACATGTTAATGTGTGTTTTTGTAAATAACAAAAAATTAACTTTAAACTTAAGAAAGCTAGACAGATGATTATCCTACCCATTAAAATATTCACCATCTGTATATTGCTTATCAGATATACATCAAGTTAGATAGCATGTTCCATTGAACACAATCCACTATATATCTTCTTAAAACTCGAACTACAGCAACCAAACTCTAAAACCATAGCAACAACTCGAACAAATAAGAAAATATATGCATTAATTCCACGCAATAAGCTCTACACTATAAGCTATCTAATAACAGATATTAATTATTTTCCAAATATCGAACACCGAGTCGTACACAGCAACATGTTGCTAATCGATCTTCCTTCCCAGACTTTTTATGCTCCTGCTTCCAGATGGAGTTCTATAATATGCAGGCACAGTAAGAGGGAAGAACATTTGTCTCACTCCTTCGAACCATATAAATGGCAGAATAATACTTGATGCAACCTGAAAAGCAACAAATATAGAACAAGTTAATGGTAATAATCTGCATATTTACATCATGTTCGTGTTGCATAAGAACTGTTTGGTACAGATATCGACCCAAAGGAGTCTAGCCCCGTTCCACAATCGTTTCGGAGAAGGAAACGGAAGCAACAATCGGCCGACACCGTAAACTGACATGGCAGAGAAATGAAACGCCAAGCTTAATGGACGAGGGCATAGACCGGATAATATAGCCGATGGTCCGGTCGAAAATATACCTCCGAGTCTCAAGTACCCGAAACATGTCTGTTGTAGGTCCTCCATTACAGGACTAGATGGGGCACTGAACACGATCTGTAAGACGTTTGCCAGTGTGTTTATCGTCGATGACATCGGCTGCATTTGGTTAAAGTGAGAAATTATGTCGTCTTACTCTTGATTGACATTCGTTTTCAAAATGTATATGGAATACGTAATGTAGTTCACCTTCCTTAGAGTGTAAAAAGACTCAAGATATTTGCAGACCGCGGATGCATCGGATAGATTATGCAAGGGTCTTATGAGATCACTCAGTAGAACAACATCAGAGAGTGCAACCGTCATTCCCCCTCCCGTTATAGCGTGCCGGGAATTGACCGCATCGCCTATCAAAAACGCACCGGGAGTCGGGCGTGGATCAGCAGCCATGATTTTGTTCGGCATTATTCTTATGTTATCCTCCTTCTCTATTGCAGAAATCAAGGCAGTGTACATTTCAGGAAGAGCCTGAAATCAATGAATCATAGTGTTACTCCATAGATTGAGCAAAATTCCCTAAAATATAACAAATATGTGGACAGTAATATTTGGGTTATGACGGATGGTTCATTTTTTTTATAATTTAGATAATAAATTATAGTTGGTGGCTAAACATTAGCTGATATATAGTTACTGTTTTCATCTAAAGTGAGAGGAAGAAGTAAAGAGGATGGGTTATAGATTTCTCGCAATTTTAATCGAGAGGTTTAATAGTTACTTCTAATGTTGATGTCAGACATAAAATTATGATTGTTATTTGTAGTAGTTACCTAGGTCTATCAAATATGATATTAAAAAGTTGTTGACTTCTCGAGAGATATAAACTCTTGAGACTTTAGGTACAAAGATGTTCTCTCGAGACTTAAACTACAAAATCATTTTAAAGAGATAAATTATCGAGACTAATATAATAAGTTTTCCTCTATATTTCTCATAAAAACAGAGGAATTGGACATCAGACAATCTACGAATAATCATTGATTATAACTCTCCATCTAAATAAAAAATAAATAAAAATAAGCACCCTATAATTTTCATAAACTAAATAATACTATCAACACAAATGAAATAAGATGGATCCAAATACCTTGGGAGCCACCCTAGTTTTCAAGTAATGGGCCATTCCACCATCGGAAACAGAAGGTACATGCTGACTGGGTATATCAACCAAGCATCGAATTTCAGTGCTGCTAATGGGATAAAACAGGATTGGTGAAGGTTCTGCTAATATAATAGCTCCATAATTTTCATCCGGTAGCTTACAGTTCGTCAGGACTAAACCAGCAAAATGAGAAGGAATATCAACCTGCACAAACAATCAACACCTTTACATATACCTTTTCTTAAAACCATACAATTTTACAAAACTTCCTAGGCATTCTTCACCTTGGGGTTGCAGAGAGAGCGTCTCAAATTCGAGAAATAACCGTCGCAGATGACGGTGAGGGGGGAGCATAAGCCGTCAGCAGTTGGCCGCTCTTGTCTTTGTAGTGCACTCCTTTAACGGTCCCGTTCTCTTCAATCAGTGATGTTACTGCCCCTTGCTCTAGACTCACTCTGCATTCGCATATTCACATCCAAATAAATGTCGTGATATTGTATGCCGAAATTGAAGAAAGATTGAGTTGAAGAAGATGAAGTACTTGTGAAGAGATGCAGCTTTGTTCCGCAACCTTTGAACGAAACGACCATTGTGAAAGTTTCTTCCTGCAACATGGGACTCATACTTCTCCAGAGGAAAAGATAGGGGGGCTTCTTTTCCATCCTTGTATAAAACATATCCCAGAACTCGTACAGCATCAATCTCATCAACACAATCTACATTACAGAAAATTTTCAAATAAAAAATAAAGTGTGAATCTTAAAATAGATTCATCTACTCGAAAAAATTCAAAAAATTTTACTCCACTCGAATGAATATTCACCTTCAAGGCCTAACTCAATTAACTTGAGGTAGCCCCCTGGCATCAGACCTTCGCCGGCGATTCTCTCGGGTGCTTTTAAGTCCCTCTCGATCACTCGCACTCGACGTCCATCCTGCAACCCACAACCTCAAACACTCAAGACATACACAACTATTGCAATCTGCAGAACAAATAGCTATTAACAAATTTCTACTTCGAATCTATAGAAACTATGCATCATAACATATATATATTTGAACCTTTCCAAGAGAGTAGGCAAGAGCAGCACCGGCAACACCAGCGCCGACTATGATAATATCCGTCGTCCCATGAGCCTCACAGTTTCCAGTTTTGTTTGCAGAGTTTTCCTTTGGAAGCTCCATGGAAGCCGATCTTTTCACCTTGCTCGGTCCTCTAAATCTCATTAAAGAACTGTAGAACAAGAAAGCAAGCCCCGAAAGAGAAGCTATGGCACCTGCAAGTCCAACTATGTACGCCATGCAGATAGTTTCTTGTTTCCTTCACGGCTTTGCTTGTTCAAAAGGAGTGATTTATATAAAAATTTTGTCTTCGCTCATGGCTTCTATCGGTGTCCACTGGGATTGTATTTGATCCACATGTGGCTTATCTTTTTCCACCACTTGGCATTTCACTCACCGTCAAGGCTGCCACCTTTTTCTGCTGATAATCATAGTACTGATCTAGGTCGTGATATTTATAAAAAGGATAAAATACACATAGTATTGATCTAGGTTTACTACGAATGATAAATTTTTCTCCACCCCACGCAATTGAAACTAGACACAGTTACATCAAAAGGAAAGGAAGAGAAGAGACAAAATAAAGTTTGATTTTATTTAAATCGGGAATGATAAGTCTATGGCGACCCTACATATCTTTTCCTTCTTTCAATGTCTGGGCTTTGATTTATCCTAATACGGTTAAAGATAGGTTTTCTTCAACGAGATTCTTCTTCCTTCAAAAAGAAAATTGTGACGTTGACAATCAGATATTTATATAATATATCTAAATTTACTAATAATTGATTATCTAAGTTGAGTAACTAAAACGTAAACTTACTAATAATTGAGTGATCAAGATGTAAACAAAATGTTAGTGTAGTTTGAGTTTTAACGATACAATAACCTAATTGATTAATTACATGATTCAGTTATAATGTTTTGAAATACAATGATCTAACCGTAAACTTGCTAATAAAATGGAGTGACGTGTTATTTACCCTACTTTTTATCTTCAATTCTGCTTGAGCAAATGTCTCGTAAATTATTTGGCCAATAAGTCAACACATATTTTAATTTGCAATCGGTAAACTCGTCACATTGAAGTGACGAATTCGCTTGAAAATACTCTTTTATTGGTCCTAGATATACAAGTCTCATGTGAGCTAATATTTTAATATTTTTATTAGGACTCATCACGTCAAGGTGATAAGTCCACTTAAAATTTATTTAATTTCTTATATTCACTAAATAATTTAAAGTGACGAGTTTGTCTTGAATTTAAAAAAAAAGTAGTCGTTTGTAGCCGTTGCACAACAAGCAACTGTAATGGGTAGATTGCAACTCTCATCCTGGAACTCGTCACCTTAAAGTGACAGTTTGTTGGGATTTTTAAAAAAATTAGTAGTTTACGGTTGTTGGGTTTGGGGGTATAAATAGGGTTTGGGATTATGATTTTTTATTGTGTTTTGTTAAGATTTTTTTTGAATATTTTGAAAATTTCTAAAAAAATGTCTACTCACGATGAAATGTTACGCCTCGATGATATTCATATTTCTTCGCTCAAGCTTGGTCTGAAAAGAACGGAGCGTTTGTCAATGAGGAATGAGTCTTAGAGATCTTCATCAGTAGATTATTATATATTTGCAACAATCTAGGCTGTATCCAGTGACATTTTTACGTGGTTTTAAGGTGAACCTGGCATTGATTACGGCTCTCACTGAATGTTGGGGCCTGGAGACGTATATTTTTCATTTTTCAAGTGGTGAAACAACAATTGCGTTAGAACATGTCACTTACCAACTCGATGTTCTGGTTAATGGTGCGGCGATAATGAAAACAACAATTTAACCGATTCGGAATTGTTAACCAAATTTTGGGAAAGATGTATATACAACTGTAATATTAACAATAATTAGTTGAGTGGTTTATGTAACCTTTTTTGTGTTTGGTCAAGGCTTCTATCGGTGTCCACTGGCATTGTATTGTGGCTTGTCTTTTTGCAGCATTTGGCATCGCTCACTGTCAAGGCTACCACCTATTGCTATGCATGTAAATGAATCGAAGCTTCAGCGAATTGTTTTTGAATAGCTTAACATAAAGTTTGTTTATATGAATGAATATAAACAATATTTTATATCCGTTTGATTAAATGAACGAATACGAACAAATAACTCGTTCATTCATTTACGTTCGTGAATGTTCAATAATCTGTTCGTTTATATATGTTTGCTTAAGTTCATTCGTTTATATTCAGCTCAATCTCTAAGCTCGTTTATAATATTAAAACCTAAAAAATTTTAATCTTGAACCTATTCATATTTTAAAATTCAAATAAAAAATACCCAAATAAATTAAAGAAACTATAAAACCTAAAATTATTTGGAAAGAAAAACTCTTCTCAAATTTAAACTCAATTAACTTTATATTTGTTCGTTTATGTTCGTTTGCGTTCGTTTAATGTTTTAACGAATGAACAACAAGTTACATTCCTCAATGATTGAACACGAACAATAAAATTTCTTTGTTTGGTTGTTCGTGTTCATTTATTTGTTCGGTTAAAGTTAAACGAACGAACACGAACATACACTTATTCATGTCCGTTCAGTTCATTTACAGTTCTACCTTTTCCGGAAGATGATCATAGAATTTTATGATCATTCATGAAAATTTAATGTTTATTAAAAGGTTTATGGGTAAATTATAAATTCCATCCCTTAATTTTTTTTCACTTTTATTTTAATCATTAAAGATTATAAGTTTTCAATTTACTCATTAAAATTTTAGTTTATTCTTGTTTTGGTCACTCGGGTGTTAAATCATAAATGAAAGGATGGCATGACCACTTGTGTTGATGTGAATTACTTCTTATTGACATAGAATCCATATGACATCCATGTCATTTTTCCTTTTTCTTTCTTTTTTTGTTTTATCTTCTTCCTCCTAAGATATAAACGAACTCGTCTCATTGCCTCTTACCATTCTATCAGTTTAGATTTCACCTAAGTCACTATGACACTCATAAAACTCAACCCAAAACTCATGAAACTTTAAACTAATTTGATTAATAAAATTCACCATTTGATTAGCGTAGAATCAATACATACAAATCACTTCCTCCTTCTTCACCTCCCTATTATTATTTAGAAGAAAATGCTTTATCATCAAGAAATCAAAGAAAATTCAAAACTAGGGGTTTATTACAAAAATGAATAAAGTTTTGGGGAAATTTCATAATTTTTAAATGAAAAATATATAGTTATATGTTAGTGACTAAACTAAGACTGCGAAGAAAATTCAGTGATGAAATTTGTAATTTACTCAATATTTAAATATAATAGTTATAAAAAAAGGATAAAAGACACAAATAATCCTCGATTATATGATTTTTTTGTTTAATCAGTCAATTGTAATATAAAATTAATTCAGTGATCCGTTTATGTTTAAAAATAATGATGATTCATTTATAACTTATTAATAATCGAGTAATATATTATATTTTATTATTTTTTAAAACATATTAATCTTTTTGGTAAACCATTTGTATGAACTCTTAATTATTATCTCTTTTTGCTTTGATAATCTATTTTGAAATTTTATCAATCAGACTATTTAACTATTTATGTGTGGCAATCAAGTCCTCTATCGTTATCATTTAACAAAGGAGGTGACACGACTATTACAAAATTGGTATAATTACACATTTGGTCCTCAATATTTATACATTCTATCAATTTAGTTCAAATTTTAGTTCAACTAAATAAATTTAATCTCCTAATTAGATAGTGACATGTGTCAGGTTACTTTTTGTTTAGGTTACTTTCGATTTAGATTATGTTGAAAACATTTTGTTGTTTCGATATAACAAATTAAATTAAAAGAATTTTAATTTTGAAAATTATTTTTCTAAGCATATTCGATATATTAAATCGAATATCAAAATATTACTCAAAGTATTTCAAATTTCATTTTAAATCCTTACTCAAGTGTAAAATTAAGTTTTAATCTTAAAATAATTTCAAAACGATTTTACTAAATATTTCGAGCCATTTTAAAGCCAAAAATTCCAGATTTCTCAGAGGAAGCCGATTCCCCCTGAATGGTTTGGCTCCTAGAATTCCAGTATGCTCGGAGGGAACCGATTCCCCCCAGGGGGTACCGATTCCCCCTACGCTCCAAGCAGAAATATTTATTGTTTTCACACTTAAACGGCTACAATAACTTCATTAATGATCCCCAACGTTCAGAAGTGATTCAAGGTGTATTTAAGCAAGCTTAGAAGCCATTGATCAACAACAAGAAACATCAAGCAACTAGAATCAAGAGAGAATCAAAGAGAAAGTATCAAACCTCAAGTTTGAGCATTTCAAGCCTATTTTTCATTCAATATTCATTTTGCTTTCAAGAACACTTATTGTGCTCAATTGTATTTATTCTTGAGTGTTCTTTCTTTGTTCTAAAATTGTGCAAACATATTTGCCTTGTGAGGTTTTTCTTGTGAGTTTGCAAATTTGTAATCTTCTCTTTGAGAAAAGAGTGTTCTCAAGAATTGTGGTATATTCTTGAGGGAGTTGTAAGGTTATCTCTTGGCCTCAAAAGAAAGAACAAATTAGTGAATTTGTTGGAAAATCCTTAGTGTGGATAGCTAAGGTAGTGGACGTAGACTTTGGTTGATAAAGTCGAACCACTTTAAATCGCTGTGCAATTACTTTCAATTTTCTGCAAAAGCTTCCACAAAATTTTAATTGCCAATTCACCCCCCCTCTTGGCCGATTTCGTCAATCGATTAACTCAACAATTGGCATCAGAGCCTAACTCATTTGAAGGTTTAATCGCCTCTTGAGTCGATTCGGGAAGAGTTACATCAATAATCAAAGTCATCAATGGCCTCTACTTCAAACTTCGACTCCGGTCTCGATTCGATGCCCGTCAACAAGCCTCCTTTCTTCAATGGGGCTAACTATGCCTATTGGAAAAATAGGATGATGTACTTCATTCAAGCAACTGACATGGAAGCATGGAATGTCGTAGAAGAATGATACATCAAGCCTCTCACTCATCCAAGATTGTGGAGTGAAGGAGAGACAAAAATGTTCCAGCTCAATTACAAAGCCATCCATATCATATTTTGTGCTCTTGGACCAAATGAATATGGAAGAGTTTCATCTTGTACATCTGCCAAAGAAATATGGGACAAACTTCAAGTCACTCATGAAGGCACCGATGAGGTAACGAAATCGAAAATTAGTATTCTAACGCATAGCTATGAAAATTTCAAGATGAAACCAAATGAAGATATCAAAGCTATGACAGATAGATTCTCAACGATTGTCAATGGTATCAAATCATATGGAGAGATCATTTCAAATGAAAAGCTTGTGAGGAAGTTAGTTTACTCCGTTCCAAAATCATGGCAATCAAAGAAGACGGCAATCATCGAGTCTAAGGACCTAACGTCCTTAACTCTTGAAGAGCTAATCGATTCACTCCTCACTCATGAAATGATGCTTGAAGATGAGGTGGACCTCGATAAGATTGAAGAGACACCAAAGGAGAAGGAGAAGAAGAAAAACATTAGAGTTGCTCTCAAATCTACAAAAGATGAGAGTGATTCGGATGAAGATGACGATGACGAGGAAATGGCATTGTTTGCCAAACGGTTCAGAAAAATGATAAGACCTTACCAATGAAGAAAATTCAAACGAAATGAAGGCCTCAAAAATGAACCAAAAGAGAAGGACCCAATCATTTGTTATGAATGCAAAAAATGGGGCATGTCAAATATGATTGCCCATAATTGAAGAGAAAGGGTCAATCAAAGAATAAGCACAAGGCTCATGTGGCTACATGGAGCGATGAAGAAGGTTCCCATTAAGAGGAACAAGAAGTAGCGAACTTGTGCTTGATGGCATTCGGGGAAGATTCTAAGGTAACCTCTAACTCATCTGATTTTGATGATTTATCCTATGATGAGTTATTAGAGGAATATAATGGGTTGGCTTTGGATTATGAGAAATTATTTTTAAAATATAAAAATGATATTTCAAAATTGAAAAATGAAAATAAACTTATATCCAAAACCAACAACGATCTTGAAAGTAAAATCAAAGATTTGCAAATCAAACTAGAAGAGTTTGAAAAGAAAATTTTGGATTTGCAAAATTTACTTTCAAAGGTCAATAATGATCATCAAAAGAAAATTGATGATCTTAAAGATTCTTTTGATAAAGTTGGAACAAAACGTTTTGAAAATGGAGAAAATTCAAAATCCAACTTCGTTAGAAAAAGTTTTAAAAACTACAATCATAGAGGTCCCCAAAGAACCTCTAATAGAAAAATTGTTAAAAGTATATGGGTTCCTAAAGAGCTCATTACTACTAAAGATAAGGATATCCTACACAAATGGATACCTAAGGGGACTAGGATTTTGGAAACTAATGAATATGGACCCAAAAGAATTTGGGTACCAAAAATCAAAAATTAATCTATGTTTGTAGGAAAAGGAGCATTGCTACAAGGCACGGGAAACAAATCTAAATTCATGGTACCTTGATAGTGGATGCTCGAGACACATGACCGGGGATACAAACCGGTTCATAGAGCTTAACGCCAAAAATGGAGGAGAAGTGACTTTTGGTGATGATTCAAAAGGTCACATTGAAGGTATAGGCACAATAGGTAATACCTCTTCCATACAAATTAAAAATGTGTTATATGTGAATGGATTAAAGCATAATCTCTTGAGTATTAGTCAATTATGTGATAAGGGATTCAATGTCATATTTAAAACTAATGGTTGTAAAGTCATTGACATTGCATCTAATAGGATTATGCTTGTTGGTCATAGAATAGGAAACATATACATGGTTCATTTAGACTATATAGAAATGACTAATCTATGCCTAGTTGCAAAGGATGAGCATGATAGTTGGTTATGGCATAGGAGACTAGGACATGCTAGCATGAGTGTTTTGCAACGGTTAGTTCAAGGAGAATTGGTTCAAGGGCTGCCTAAACTAAAATTTGATAATGATAAAATCTGTGATGCTTGTGCTAAAGGAAAACAAAAGCGAGTTTCTTTTAAATCCATTAATGATGTGTCAACTAGTAGAGTATTACAATTGATCCATATAGATCTTTTTGGGCCAACTAGGACTACTAGCTTGGGTGGAAAACAATATGCATTTGTCTTGGTAGATGACTATTCTAGATATACTTGGGTTCTATTCTTAAGTACTAAAGATGAAGCATTAGAAAATTTCATCACATTTTCAAAAGTAATCCAAAACGAAAAAGGTTACTCTATCACTAGTGTTAGAAGTGATCATGGCACTGAATTTGAAAATCTTGGATTTAATGAGTTTTGTAATTCTAATGGTATTAGCCATAATTTTTCAGCACCTAGAACCCCTCAACAAAATGGAGTTGTTGAGAGGAAAAATCGAACTTTAGAAGAAATGGCTAGAACCATGCTTTGTGAAAATAATTTGCCAAAATATTTTTGGGCGAAGCCACAAATACCGCTTGTTATGTTGTAAATCGAGTAATGATTAGGCCAATTTTAAAGAAAACTCCATATGAAATTTTCAAAAATAAAAAGCCTAACATTAGTTATTTTCATCCTTTTGGATGTAAATGTTTTATTTTAAACAACGGTAAAGAAAACCTTGGCAAATTTGATGCTAAAAGTGATGAAGGAATTTTTCTGGGTTATTCCTTAAATTCTAAAGCTTATAGAGTATTTAATAAAAGAACTTTGGTTGTAGAAGAGTTTATACATGTTGTTTTCGATGATAATCTCCTTCCGAGGAAGGATTATTGTTTGAATGATGATGTAGGTATTATAAATACAAATAACGTCAGACATGACGTTGGAGAATCATCATCAAAGGAAGAAACGAAAGATGAGGAAACTCATGATCCTCTTGAGAATCCAACCATTGAAGAAAGGGAAGTATCTTATCCAAGAGAGTACAACTATGTCAAGGATGGTGAGATTATAGGTGATCCATCCAAAGGGGTAACAACTCGATCTTCTCTTAGAAATATTTGTAATTATGTTGAATTTATTTCATGCATAGAGCCTAAGAATATTAAAGAATCATTAAATGATGAACATTGGATTATGGCTATGCAAGAAGAATTAAATCAATTTGAGAGAAGTAAAGTATGGACATTAGTTGAAAGGCCTAGTAATAAATCTACTGTAGGTACTAGATGGGTATTTAGGAATAAGCTTGATGAGAGTGTTAATATAGTGAGAAACAAGGCTAGACTTGTTGCTCAATACTGTACTCAAGAAGAAGACATAGCCTATGATGAAACATACGCTCCCGTAGCTAGGATGGAAGCAATTAGAATATTATTAGCATTTGCATGTTTTCATGAATTTAAATTATATCAAATGGATGTTAAAAGTGCATTTTTAAATAATTTTATAAAAGAAGTGTATGTGGAACAACCTCCAGGTTTTGAAGATTCAAAATTTCCAGATCATGTTCTTAAATTGACAAAAGCACTTTATGGTTTTAAACAAGCTCCTAGAGCTTGGTATGAAAGATTGTCAAATTTTTTAATTGAAAAGGATTTTTCAAAAGGGAAGGTTGACACTACATTGTTTTTAAAGCATAAAGGTAAAGATTTATTAGTAGTTCAAATCTATGTTGATGATATAATATTTGGTTCTACTAATGATGTTCTTTGCCAAGAATTTTCTAAGCTAATGCAAAGCGAATTCGAAATGAGCATGATGGGGGAGCTCTCATTTTTCTTGGGACTCCAAATCAAGCAAAGAAAAGATGGCATCTTCATCAATCAAGCTAAGTACGTCAAAGATATGCTCAAGAAGTTTGGACTGAAAAATGACAAACCTCATGAAACTCCAATAAGCTCATCAACAAAGCTTGACTTAGATGAAGGAGGTAAATGTGTAGATGTTAAATTATATAGGTCAATGATTGGATCTCTACTTTATCTAACTGCAAGTAGATCGGACATTATGTTTAGTGTTTGCTTATGTGCTAGATTTCAATCATGCCCTAAGGAATCACATTTACTAGCTGTTAAGAGAATCTTTAGATACCTTAAGGACACTCCTAGTTTAGGACTTTGGTATCCTAGAGACTCTAGCTTTAGCTTGCATGCCTTTTCTGATGCGGATTATGGAGGATGTAAATTAGATAGGAAAAGCACCTCCGGTACTTGCCAATTCCTTGGAAATATGCTGATTTCTTGGTTTTCAAAGAAACAAAATTGTGTTACATTATCTACCACTGAAGCCGAATACATTTCAGCTGGTAGTTGTTGTGCACAAGTTTTATGGATGAAACAACAACTTTTTGATTATGGAATTGAAGTAGGTACTATTCCTATCAAGTGTGACAATACTAGTGCTATTTGTCTCACTAAAAATCCCATCCAACACTCTAGAACTAAGAACATTGAAATAAGACATCACTTTATTAGAGACCATGTCACTAAGGAAGATATAGTTCTAGAATTTGTTGATACTTTGCATCAATTAGCGGATATCTTTACAAAACCTTTAGACAAGGAACGTTTTTGGACACTTAGGAGAGAATTAGGTTTAACTGACCTATCTTCTCTTAGTGTTTAAAATAATTTTAGCACTTTTAAGACTAAATGAAAAATGCTTATAATAGTAATTTCTGATTACATTCATTGTTATTAGTTATGGGGAGTTTATGATTCTTGATGAAAAATTAACTTTATGTTCAAATGTAGTTTAAGAATTAATTTGATTGATTGAACATAATTAATTTTTGATATATGAGTTGCCAATACCACTAGAGAAGATTAATTTAGCATTTTGAGTGTTTAAAATACAGATTTTTAATTATAGGGCAGAGGGAATCGATACCCCCTTAAAGGTGAACTGATTCCCCCTTTAAAGGGGAACCGATTCCCCCTAGGGGAATCGATACCCCCTAGGGTTCTGGTTTTATCGGGCAAAACCCTTGTTTTTGGCTCAAACCCTCTTTTCTTCTCTTCCTTTCCACCGTTTCCCCTCTCTACTCTCCCTATCTCCATTTTTGCCTCAAATCAACGTTTTTAATCGAAATTCTCTTCAAATATCATCTCCTAAACCTTCTAGCATCATTAAAATCGTGCAAACAATATCAAAATCCACTCAATCTCATCTTTCAAGGTAAATTTTTTTAAACTCTCTATTTCATTGATTTTGAACATATGACTAGTTTTAATTAGTTCTAAATAGAAATAGTGATCGGGCATTGCTTATTAGTGTTTAGAAACTAAATTTTTTACAACTAATTTCATAAAAAACACAAGATTTTTCAAAAAATTTTGAAATTTTCGAAATAATTTTTTTTATTGTGTTTTAATTGAATTACGTTGTTATTATAAAAACTATACATATATTGATTTTTAAAACCTTATTTTTCAATACGTTTTTTGAAAACTTTGCCCCATTAGGATTGGTTTAGAGAACCTTGAAATATTGAGAACTCAATTGAGTTTTGGGATTAATTGAATTGCATACATGTGTTTTCTAAATTGCAGGTTATCCATTCTATTCTGATTTCCTAAACAATGTCCAATCCTAAACGTGCTAGGTCATCATCTAGTCGCTCAAATCGTCAACCAAATCCACCTCAAAATCCTCCTCCTATTCTTGAAATTCCAATTCCTAATCCTGTTGATCCTAATATGACTATCCAAAACTCGTGTTTCAATCATCCTGATCCTAGAAATCATCGTTTTTGGTATTATCAATATTTTGACTCTTACAAAATTAGAGAAGAACGTATCCCTTCTCGTCAAGATATGATAGATATCAATTTTAGATATCTTCCTCTTTTACAAGAGTGGAAATTTGATAAACTTTGTGACCTTGAACCTATAGTTTACCATCAACTTGTTCGCATATTCTATTCAAATGCCGTGTGTGTTAAAAACCGAGCTCAAACCAAAACCATAGCAGTTCGTTCCTATCTCCTAGGACAATTCATCCATCTTTACTCGGCTTACATAGCTAATGAATTAGGATTAGATAATGATGGTATATCAAATGAAAAATAGCTTTTAGGTTCTCATTATAAAAGAAGGGATAGTGCGAATGTCTTAGATCTTCATGACCGTTTTCATCATCTAATGATTTCTTGGTGGTTTTGACCATCCGGAGGTCGTTACTCTACTCTTCGTGCTTTAGATCTTTGGTGGTTACATTGTTTCCAAAATAGTATTAAAATAAATCTTCTGAGATTATTTTTGCTGAAATTTTTGAAACCGTAAACTTAGTACCTAATAAGAAACTTTGTTCCTCTCTAGTTTATGGTTGCATTCTAAGTAATCTATTTTCTAAAGCCGGGCTTAGAGTAGGTCTAGATGTTGTCTTTCCTCTCAAGAAAAAAATTAATCTTCTTTCCTTAACAAGAGCGGGATGGATAAAGAATAAGGACACCGGTGAATGGGTTCGATCTTCTGAAGATACTCCGGGAGCTAGTTCTTCACGAGCTCCTCCAGCAGATGACGACGATCCCGAACTTGAGCAATTAATGCAAGATATTGATGAAGCCGACAATGAGCTGGAACAACACGAGGAACAAGCTCAGCAAGAATATCATGTGCCTCCATATTTTCAATCATTCATAGAGACATTTGATTTCCGTTATTCATCCTTGGATTCTCGCTTCACTTCCATAGAATCTCACTTCTCGACTATGGAAGCTCAACAATTGGAAATTCTCCGGGAGATGCGTACAAATTATGAGGCAACCAACGCTAGTACTAATGAACTCATTCATGAAATGGCAACTATGCGAGCTCATTTCCCACCTCCCGATCCTCCTACGGATGCTTGAACTTTAATCTTTGCTTTGCTTGTTTGGATTGAACTTGGATATTTGCATTATTGTTAAAACATTTTGAATGCTTTTGGATTGTTTATTGATAACTTCCTAAAAAGGCTACTTTTAAGGCATTTTTCACTTAAGTTATTGTTTGTTTAAAAGCTCATTTTAGGCATTTTAGGATCATGTAGTTGCATATAGTTGCATTTGTGGTGGTAGTGTTATTTTATTTCTTAATGGTGCTGCTTGAGGGAAAGGTGCAGTTTGTTTGTGGTGTGCAGGGAATAGCAAGAAAAAGGATTCTTTGGGAAGCAATGCCGCGGCATCACACGTTACTAAAGCAGAATGAAATGCCTCGGTATTTCTGGAGCAGAAAAAGACAAAAATGATATTTCTGCACAAGGACAGCTGGCACTAGACAGCTGTCTCTGCACGTGAAGGACTGCTGTAACCGCCTGCCAAAGCTGCCAGAGGACCACTGCCACTTGGAGGATAAGATTCACGCTCAACATGTGATTCTAGGGGTATGAGGGGTATTTTGCACCCAACAATATCATCATTACCCCTAGATATTTTTTTTATTATATATGACACCTCATGGGAGAGAGGAAGAGAGGATTCACGCACACGCATACTGTAGCAAAAATCAGATTTTTATTTTCTTTTTATTTTCTTCTTTCTTGGGATATTCCTCCATTGATAAAGCTCCAAGGAGTGGCAAGCTAGGCGCCGAAAGGAGCTAGCGAGCTAGGTGGTTCACGGTGGCCGAGAGGAGACCTCCGGTGGCGCGTCGAAGGCTTCTTCTCAACTTCCCTTTTTGCTGCTATTTTATATTTATTTGTGGGTTGTTGGAACAAATATTTTCATGACTTTGTGTTTGGATATTTTGAACTCCACCATGAACTAACTTATTTGGTGATGGTTGATTTAATGGTTGTTTGAACTTTATTTTTAATGGTGTATTTAAGTTTATTTTGGTTCTTTATTTGCTTTGCTTATGAATGCTTCACCATCTAGGCTTGTAAGAGGCATGGAAATGTCTATTTCTTAGATGAATGTTAGGTATTTGGAAGAATCCTAGACTAAAAATACTTGTAAGTATTCAGAAGAAACGCAAGATAAGATCCCCCATAAGCAATGGGTTATAGTATTTTCAAGGGGCTTTGAACCGGCCTAGGAATATTATAACTTAATCCCTAAGATCTCGGAAGAGACTATGATAGGATTTCAACGACTAAAAAGGGTGTCTTTATCAATAGGGTAGGCTGGCCAACATCGTTGAGTGAGAGCAGATGCCTTGGCATCCTATTCTGTTAGGTTCTTTTTGAACACTTTAGGAAAGCTCTGTCGAGTAAGTAAAGACCAGGTAGCTTAAATATACTTGAGAAATAAGTTTAGCAACCTTAGATCAATCCCTACCATTCATTCTCTTGGAAGCTTGTCACGTGAGGATTATTTTCTTTACATTCTATTCTCTTTTTATTTACTGTTTTTACCATTTTTCATTGCCTTGACATTTCACCATACTCAACATTAAACATCCATCATTGCCATTGCATTTCCATTTGCTACACCATCAGACCATCACTCCATATCCACCAGCATACACATTTACATTGCCGTGACATTTGTATATATCAAGACTAACTATACTTAGATAGAATAGTGAATTGTTTTGGTTAGACTTTTGTAATTTCACCCAATCCCTGTGGAGACGATACTTACTCATCATTATATTACTTGAGCGATTGTGTATACTTGCACATTATTTGCGTATAATTTATAGTACTCACAACACGCGAACAAGTTTTTGGCACCGTTGCCGGGGATTGGCAGCCTGAAATTATTTAGTTTTGCCAAAGCATTTTATTTTGTTTTGCATTTTTATTTATGTATAGTTTACTTGATATTTTTGTTTTATTTTTTGGTTTATCTAGTGTATGCCTAGAAGAAATTCTGAAGAGCCTTTGGAACCAATAGAACCTGAGATTGAAAGACTCTTTAGAAGAAGAAGACGTACTCAAAGAAATATGTATCAGATTGGAAACCAAGGCATTGGTCAGGATGACGGAAATCATAATGTCGCGGCATTAGACAATGTTGCTCCTGCTGTTAGGCCTCGTGTTATTTGCGATCACTTAAATCCGATGCTGGATGATCTGAATCCTGGGATTGTGGTACTTGAAATTCAAGCTGCACATTTCGAGCTGAAACCAGTCATGTTCAACATGTTGAATTCTATTAGGCAGTTTGGGGGTATGCCAACTGAAGATGCCAGGCAGCACATTTGCAATTTTCTGGAAGTTTGTGATTCTTTTCGCCAAGAAGGAGTGCATAAGGATTTTCTGAAATTAAAGCTTTTTTCCGTATTCATTGCATGACGGAGCAAGGGCTTGGTTGAGTGGTGTACCAGCCGATTATATGGAATCATGGGTCGATCTTTGTAAGAGTTTCTTATTCAGGTACAACCCACCAAACATGAATACGCAGCTAAGGAATGAAATATCATCTTTTCGCCAAGGCGACGACGAATCCATGTATGAGTGTTGGGATCGTTACAAGAGTTTGCTTTGAAAGTGTTCAAATCATGGTTTTCATGATTGGACTCAAGTAGTCATGTTCTATAATGGAGTCAATGCACACGCGAGGATGTTACTGGATGCCTCAGCAAATGGGACATTGTTGGATAAATCACCTGCTGAGGCGTTTACTATCTTGGACAGAATTGCTAATAATGATTATCAATTTCATTCCTCAAGGCTTGGGAGTGGAAGGAGAACACCTGGAGCATTTGAGTTAGATACCAAGGTTCGGTGTCCGCTCAACTCTCAGCCATCACTAATATGTTGAAGAACTTATAACGTTCCACTAATGTGAAGGAAGTAAAAGCAACTAGCTTGGCATGTCTGTTATGCCAAGGAAATCATCACGAGAGTGAATGCCCAACCAACCATGAGTCCATCAACTTTGTAGGTAATTACAATCGATGTAACAACAATCCTTATTCTAACACTTATAATGTTGGATGGCATCAACATCCCAATTTTTCATGGGGAAATCAAGGAGCCCACAATGTTAATCATCCTACTCGGCAGCAGAATCACAATGAGCCTCAAGGTTTCCAAAATGTTATGCCATGGCATAATGCCAACAAAGGAGCTTCATCTTCAACAAGCATGAGTTCATTGGAAGCTACAATTCAAGAGTTCATATCCACTACGAAGACAATGCTGCAAGACTATTCTACTTCAATTAAGAATCAAGGAGCTTTACTTCATAGCCAAGGCGCCTTACTTCAAAGCCATAGCTCGTCTCTGAGAGCTTTGGAAGGTCAAGTTGGTCAGATTGCTACGACATTGCATGAGTGCCAGCAAGGACGTTTGCCAAGTGATACTGAAGTCATTAGAGCACCTGGAAAAGAGCACTGCAATGTGTTAACTCTTAGGAATGGAACATAAATCAATCGACAAGTCAAGTATAGGAGGATTCTGCTAAGATACCAGATTCTAATGCCAAGGCAAAAGCAAATTCTACTCCTGCAGCTAAGGAAGCTAGACCTCCCCCACCCTTCCCGCAAAGATTGAAGAAGCATAATGATGAAGTTCAGTTCAAGAAGTTCGTGGACATTCTTGATCAGCTCCATATCAATTTACCTCTCTTGGAAGCTGTTGAATAGATGCCGATGTATGCCAAATTTCTAAAGGAAATCTGTACCAAGAAGAGGAAAGTAGAGATTGTTGCCACGACAACAGAATTTTGTTCTTCATTGAGTAAGTTACCGCCAAAGAGAAATGATCTGGGCAGCTTCATTATTCCTTGTTCAATTGGAGCTAATTTCGTTGGAAAGGCACTGTGTGATATTGGTTCAAGTATCAACTTAATGCCGAAATCGATATTCTTGAAGCATGGCATAGGAGATGCAAGACCCACCTCAGTTATTTTACAACTTGTCGACAGATCCCATGTTAAACCTGAAGGGAGAGTCGAGGATGTCATAGTAAGGGTGGATAAGTTTATGTTTCCAGTCGACTTCTTAATTATGGACTGCAAAGTTGATGCCAAGGCACCAATCATTCTAGGAAGACCTTTCCTAGCCACTGGACGTATCTTGATAGACTGTGAAAAATGTGAACTCACCATGAGAGTGGCTGATCAATGTTTTTCGAACGCTCAAATATGTTGATGACACTGAAGAATGCCAAGGCGTTTCTGAATTGAACTCAGTGATTGAAGAAGAGACTGAACATCTTTGCCAGAACAATTTCATTCAGCTAGCAGAAAATGAATATTGGGTGGATGATGAAAGCTTAGTGGAGTCTGACAACTTTCCAATTTTTGAGGAAGAATCTAGCTTACTACAAGTTAGATCAGATATGAATTTTGAACCTCTAAATTTTGATGAATTTATTCCTCCTAAGCCTTCATTAATACATCCACCCACTCTAGAGCTTAAGACTTTGCCATGTCATCTTAAGTATATTTACTTAGGTAGCGATGAGACTTTACCATTGATTATTTCTGCTAACTTTACTGCTAATCAAGAGCAAAGTTTGTTAAGTGTGTTGATGCAGCATAAAAAAGCAATTGGTTGGACTATGGCCGATTTGAAAGGTATCAGTCCCACGATCTGCATGCATAAGATTCTGCTTGAAGATTGCCACGATAATTCAATAGAACCATAAAGAAGACTCAACCCTGTTATGAAGCAAGTGGTGATGAAAGAAATTTTGAAATGGCTTGATGCTGGAGTGATCTACCCTATCTCAAATAGCTCATGGGTGAGCCCTGTCCAATGTGTTCTGAAGAAATGAGGCACGACGGTGGTTACTAATGAGGATAATGAGCTATTACCCACTCGCACTGTGACCAGATGGAGGATATGCATGGACTATCGAAAACTCAATAAAGCTACAAAAAATGACCATTTTCCTTTACCTTTCATCGACCAAATGTTGGATCGATTAGCCCGCAAAGCATTCTATTGCTTTTTGGATGGGTACTTGGGGTACAATCAAATTGTCATCGCACCAGAGTACCAGGAGAAGACTACATTTACTTGTCCCTATGGTACTTTTGCCTTTAGGAGGATGCCTTTTGGACTCTGTAATGCCCCGGCAACATTTCAGCACTGTATGCAATCCATATTTTCAGACATGGTTGAGGATTTTTTGGAGATTTTCATGGACGACTTTTCTATTTGTGGGGATGATTTTGAATGATGCCTCGGCAATTTAGCAAAAGTTCTCAAGAGATGCGAGGATGCTGAGTTGGTCTTAAATTGGGAAAAATGTCACTTCGTGGTGACTGAAGGCATTGTATTAGGCCACAAAATTTCTCACAAAGGTATTGAGGTTGATAAGGCGAAGATTGAAGTGATTGAAAAGTTGCCACCACCAACTTCGGTCAAGGGCATAAGAAGTTTTCTTGGACATGTTGGATTCTATAGAAGGTTTATCAAAGACTTCTCCAAGATTTCTAAGCCCTTGTGCACATTGCTTCAACAAAACTAACCCTTTGTGTTTGATGAATTATGCCTCGGCGCATTTACTGAGCTGAAACGACAACTGATCTTGGCACCCATTGTAGTCCCTCCCGATTGGACATCACCATTTGAGCTGATGTGTGATGCAAGCGATTATGCCGTAGGAGCTGTTCTGGGGCAACGCCGAGGTAAAATGTTTCATGTTATTTATTACTCTAGCCTCACTTTAAATGAAACACAATTAAACTACACTACCACTGAGAAAGAATTACTTGCCGTGGTATTTGCTTTTGATAAATTTATACCTTACCTAATAGGCACTAAAGTTATTGTTCACACTGATCATTCGGCTATAAAATACTTAGTGAACAAAAAGGATGCCAAGCCTAGACTTATTAGGTGGATCTTACTTTTGCAAGAATTTGACTTAGAGGTGGTATATAGAAAAGGAACTGAAAATCAAGTTGCTGATCACTTATCTAAGCTAGAGAACAATTTTGAATGCCATGACACTGTAGATATCCAAGAGGAATTTCCTGATGAGAAAATTTTATATGCCACGGCAATCCCGTGGTACTATGACCTTGTTAATTTTCTTGTTAGTGGAATTGTGCCTTTTTATTTGAATAGTCAACCTAAAAAAAAGTTCAAGCACGATGCAAGGCACTATTTTTGGGATGAGCCATATTTGTTCAAGCATTGTGCCGATCAGCTCATTAGACGATGTGTACCTAAAGAGGAGCAAAGTGATTTTGTACCATGTCATTCGGCCCCAACTGGAGGCCATTTTGGTGGAGCAAGGACTGCTGCTAAGGTCCTGCAATCAAGTTTTTACTGGCCAACTCTGTTTAAAGATGCCCAAGCATTTTACAAAGGATGTGATCGATGCCAACGGACTGGAAACATCTCCAGGCGACATGAAATGCCGCTACAAAATATTTTGGAGATAGAACTGTTTGATGTATGGGGCATTGATTTCATGGGACCATTCCCATCTTCTGAAGGAAAATTATATATCTTGCTTTCTGTGGATTATGTGTCAAAATGGGTGGAAGCAATAGCAACATCAAGGAATGACTCCAAAACCGTACTCAATTTTTTGCACAAGTATATTTTCACTCGGTTTGGAGTACCTCGTGCTATCATTAGTGATGAGGGAACCCACTTTGATAACAAGTTGACTGCCAAAGCATTGAAGAGATATGGAGTTCGACATAAGATTGTCACGGCATATCATTCGCAGACAAATGTTCAAGCAGAGATATCTAATCGAGAGATCAAGCAGATTTTAGAGAAAGTGATGCACCCAAGGCGTAAGGATTGGTCGCCAAAGTTGGATGAAGCACTTTGGGCGTACAGAACTGCATTCAAGACTCCTTTGGGGATTTCACCCTTTAAGTTGGTGTATGGTAAAGCTTCTCATCTCCCGGTTGAGCTTGAACACAAAGCTAATTGGGCCATCAAGCGATTGAATTTCGATGCTCAACTAGCTGGGGAGCATAGATTACTTGAACTTAACGAAATGGAAGAGTTTAGAGCACAAGCATATGAGAATGCTTGGATATACAAGGAGAAAACCAAGAAGTGGAATGACCAGAAACTGATGCCATGGCATTTTCATGAAGGGCAACAAGTCTTGCTTTACAACTCCAGACTCAAACTCTTTCCTGGGAAACTCAAATCTCGATGGTCAAGACCATTTGAGGCGCATTATGTCTATCCCCATGGAGCTGTTGACATCAAGAGAATAGACAATGGGATGATCTTCAAGGTCAATGGCTAGCGTTTAAAAGCATACAATGGAGTTCCACCACCACACAACAAGGACGTGTTACGTCTGCACGATACTGGTGCCCAGAGGAGAACCAAAATTCGATGCCACGGCATTGAATTTGTGTCTGTGCATAAATAAAAATTTAAAATTTAAGTTTTTCTTTATTTTTATTTTTATTTCATTTTGTAATTAATTTTTGATATGATTTATAGGGACCACAGTGTTGCAAACTGTGCAAGGAGCGGTTGCCAAAGGGATGAAAGTACAATGCATTAATAGGAGAGATATTCTTTTTATTTGTTTCTTTTTATTTAATTTAATTTCTGACATTTTTTTCTCTTTCCACAGACTTGTCTTATCACCATCATTACCTTTTAGAAGTTTTTTTCCTTCCCCATACACGCATAACCCCCTCCACCTACTCAATACTCTCTTAACTGTCCTATCACACCTTTTCTCTCTTAAATTTTTAACTTTTTCTTTTCTCTTTCTTTATTAATTTTTCTCTTTCATTTTAACTTTTACTTCTTTGGATACGTGAAGCATAGAGATGCTGTGGTGGAATCAATGTTTCAAGAAATTATTCCCTACGGTCAACGGAATTTCCCTGTCTTCCTAGACGAATTTCCCTGCTGTGGTGGAATCATATTGTCCTCCCGCTGATGATCTGATTCCTGCTCCATACCATTCTAAAACTCCTGAATATCCGCCCACTGTCCCTGTCGAAGAAACACCCAGCCCTATCCCAGCACCCAATCCTTCTCCTGCACCACATAGTGGTCGACGCACCAAGACCACGGCTGGACGAACTGCTCGTCATTACTCCACTTCTTCCGAGTCCAGCCCAGCACCAATACGCAAGCACACCAAGCAAGGAGCTGTTAGCACCTCCAAGGCACCACCACACAAACATTGAGGTATCTCATTTGCATTCATTATAATTTAGTTGCATTTCATTGCATGGTATTTAGTTTATATTTAGTTTAGTATAAGCATTGAGGACAATGCTTCCCTTAAGTTTGGGGGATGTATTGTTCTTGGTAGGTCATATGCATGATAGCATTAGCGTAGTATTATGCCATGGCATCAGTAAATGGTAGGATAGTTAGATAGAATGTTTTTAGGATACCCGATGATGATGATTTTTGTCAGGCTAGATTCTGAATGTAAATGACTGTTGAGAATGATAGAACTCACTCTAAGGCTTGATGCTTTGTGAAAATGTTACACGATTTGTATGATTTTTATACTTAGAAAATTTAGAAAAAATTTTATGAAAGAACTCTAGTTAGTTTTGGCATTGAAATATAGTTTTGTGCTTAAAAGAAAAAAAATCAAAAACAACTCCCTTGGAAATGAAACTGTGAATAAATGCTTAGGTATAGCTGTAGAGAGACACTCCTCTTTGTCGTGGTATTGCCTGGAACTTTATTTAATAAATGGCAGCCTTGTGCATATGAGTGAATGAAAGTAGTCACGGGATGACTCTACTTAACTAGCTCGGGGGTGGAAGGTATGCTCCCTTTCATGTAGAGTGTGGGAGAGTAGGTGTGATGAGCTGACTCCCTTCATAACAGCAAGTAATTAAAAAAAAGGGAGTAAAAATGTGCTTAATGAATAAGTAAATGCCTTGGCAAAAACTAGAGGACTAGATTAGAAATTGTCTAAGTTTGCTAAGTATAGATTGGATACAATCACGCACACACACTACCACAAAGGATCTTGACCTAGGGAAAAGTACTTGAATTCTTGATAAGTCTAGCATGTTGAAGCCTATTTTTTTTCCTGAGGGTTGAAATTCAATTTTATCCTATTGTCTTACTGTCGAACATTGCCATGACATTTTACTTATGTAACTGCTATCCATTGCTTGAGGATAAGCAATAGCTTAAGTTTGAGGGTGTGATAACTTCCTAAAAAGGCTACTTTTAAGGCCTTTTTCACTTAAGTTATTGTTTGTTTAAAAGCTCATTTTAGGCATTTTAGGATCATGTAGTTGCATATAGTTGCATTTGTGGTAGTAGTGTTATTTTATTTCTTAATGGTGCTGCTTGAGGGAAAGGTGCAGTTTGTTTGTGGTGTGCAGGGAATAGCAAGAAAAAGGATTCTTTGGGAAGCAATGCCGCGGCATCACACGTAGCTAAAGCAGAATGAAATACCTCAGCATTTCTGGCGCAGAAAAAGACAAAAAAGATATTTCTGCACAAGGACAGCTGGTACTAGACAGCTGTCTCTGCACGTGAAGGACTATTGTAACCGCCTGCCAGAGCCGCCAGAGGACCACTGCCACTTGGAGGATAAGATTCACGCTCAACATGTGATTCTAGGGGTATGAGGGGTATTTTGCACCCAACAATATCATCATTACCCCTAGATATTTTTTTTATTATATATGACACCTCATGGGAGAGAGAAAGTGAGGATTCACGCACACGCATACTGTAGCAAAAATCAGTTTTTTATTTTCTTTTTCCTTTCTTCTTTCTTGGGATATTACTCCATTGATAAAGCTCCAAGGAGTGGCAAGCTAGGCGCCGAAAGGAGCTAGCGAGCTAGGTGGTTCACGGTGGTCGAGAGGAGACCTCCGGTGGTGCGTCGAAGGCTTCTTCTCAATTTCCCTTTTTGCTGCTATTTTATATTTATTTGTGGTTGTTGGAACAAATATTTTCATGACTTTGTGTTTGGATATTTTGAACCCCACCATGAACTAACTTATTGGTGGTGGTTGATTTAATGGTTGTTTGAACTTTATTTTTAATGGTGTATTTAAGTTTATTTTGGTTCTTTATTTGCTTTGCTTATGAATGCTTCACCATCTAGGCTTGCAAGAGGCATGGAAATGTCCATTTCTTAGATGAAGGTTAGGTATTCGGAAGAATCCTAGACTAAAAATACTTGTAAGTATTCGGAAGAAACGCAAGATAATATCCTCATAAGCAATGGGTTATAGTATTTTCAAGGGGCTTTGAATCGGCCTAAGAATATTATAACTTAATCCCTTAGATCTCAGAAGAGACTATGATAGGATTTCAACGACTAAAAAGGGCGTCTTTATCAATAGGGTAGGCTGGCCAACATCGTTGAGTGAGAGTAGATGCCTTGGCATCCTATTCTGTTAGGTTCTTTTGAACACTTTAGGAAAGCTCTGTCGAGTAAGTAAAGACCAGGTAGCTTAAATATACTTGAGAAATAAGTTTAGCAACCTTAGATCAATCTCTACCATTCATTCTCTTGGAAGCTTATCACGTGAGGATTATTTTCTTTACATTCTATTCTCTTTTTATTTACTGTTTTTACCATTTTTCATTGCCTTGACATTTCACCATACTCAACATTAAACATCCATCATTGCCATTGCATTTCCATTTGCTACACCATCAGGCCATCACTCCATATCCACCAGCATACACATTTACATTGCCTTGACATTTGTATATATCAAGACTAACTATACTTAGATAGAATAGTGCATTGCTTTGGTTAGACTTTTGTAATTTCACCCAATCCCTGTGGAGACGATACTCACTCATCACTATATTACTTGAGCGATTGTGTATACTTGCACATTATTTGCGTATAATTTATAGTACTCACAACACGCGAACATTTATTTTTGGTTGTTTGAACTTATGTTTAATACATTTGATTTGGATTTTGTGTTTATTTTACATCTTTAGACATATATGACCAATTATCCATTACATTTTATAAATATTGTTTATGAAACTAATGGCTAACATCTCTTTTGATTGTGTTCTTAACAGTTTAAGCTATATATATTTATAATCAATTGGCTAAATGATTTCAAAACATTGTTTAAAATCTTTTACGAGTCTTTTTGATTTAACAAAAAGGGGGAGATAAAAGCGTTTTTGAGGAGTATTGTGCGTTTTTGAGGAGTAGTGTTAAAGTAAGGGGGAGTAGTATTTTTCAAAATCAAAATTAATTTTGAAATTAGAAAATCTTAAAATGTTTTGTTATATCAAAAAGGGGGAGATTGTTGAAAATATTTTGTTGTTTCGATATAACAAATTAAATTAAAAGAATTTTAATTTTGAAAATGATTTTTCTAAGCATATTCGATATATTAAATCGAATATCAAAATATTACTCAAAGTATTTCAAAGTTCATTTTAAATCCTTACTCAAGAGTAAAATTAAGTTTTAATCTTAAAATAATTTCAAAACGATTTTACAAAATATTTCGAACCATTTTAAAGCCAAAAATTCCAGATTGCTCAGAGGGAACTGATTCCCCCCAAGGGGGTACCGATTCTCCCCTGAATGGTTTGGCTCCGAGAATTCCAGTATGCTCGGAGGGAACCGATTCCCCCCAGGGGGTACCGATTCCTCCCACTGTTCAACGGGCGAAATATTTAAATTTTACACTTAGGGAACCGATTCCCCATCAGGGGTACCGATTCCCCCCACGCTTCAAACAAAAATATTTTTTGTTTTCACACTTAAACGGCTACAATAACTTCATTAATGATCCCCAACATTCAGAAGTGATTCAAGGTGTATTTAAGCAAGCTTAGAAGCCATTGATCAACAACAAGAAACATCAAGCAACTAGAATCAAGAGAGAATCAAAGAGAAAGCATCAAACCTCAAGTTTGAGCATTTCAAGCCTATTTTCATTCAATGTTCATTTTGCTTTCAAGAACACTTATTGTGCTCAATTGTATTTATTCTTGAGTGTTCTTTCTTTGTTCTAGAATTGTGCAAACATATTTGCCTTGTGAGGTTTTTCTTGTGAGTTTGCAAATTTGTAATATTCTCTTTGAGAAAAGAGTGTTCTCAAGAATTGGGGTATATTCTTGAGGGAGTTGTAAGGTTATCTCTTTGGCCTCAAAAGAAAGAACAAATTAGTGAATTTGTTGGAAAATCCTTAGTGTGGATAGCTAAGGTAGTGGACGTAGACTTTGGTTGATAAAATTGAACCACTCTAAATCGATGTGCAATTACTTTCAATTTTCTGTAAAAGCTTCCACAAAATTTTAATTGCCAATTCACCCCCTCTTGGCCGATTCCGTCAATCGATTAACTCAACATATTACTTTTGATTCAAGTTACTTTCGGTTCAAATTACTTTTGCTTCATGTTATTTTTTGTTCAAATTTGTATCAGTCCAATTAAAATTTGAGTTGGTTTTAATTTAGATCAATTTCTATTTGGATTTGGGATCAAATTTGAGTTATCATTTTGGGTCTATATCAAATTAGGAAAATCAATTTGGATAATCAAATTTGTGGTTACAAATTTGACTATTACTTTTGATCTATTGATTGAATTATCAGCATCGAAAATGACTTGATCAAAATAACAAATATTGGTTTATTGATGGACGTCAAAACCATCAAAACTAATATCCTCATAGGTAACTTTTGGGACCGTCAGTGCACCCCATGGCGCAATAGATATAAAACGCGTCGGTGCACCCCAAGTACGTTAAATCCAAAACCTAGAGGAAGGGATGTGATTACTTACATTGGGTTCCTTGTAAATTAGCAAAGACAACAACGACAATTGATGATCACGAATGTTTCAAATCCTAGTCTCCACAAAAAGCGTCTCGGCCTCTACTCAGTTCACCCGGTTGAGAGCAACATTTAACTTTTCCCAAAAACAGTTTTGAGAAAACAACTGAAGATTAAGTACGGCTGCTAGACCTCACTTATCTTTAAATACTTGAGTTACCCTAACATATTAGCTTTTTGTTATTTAGAATTAATTAAACTCTTATTTAATTAATTCAAATTAAATATCCATTAAAGACTTATAATCCGAATTACGCTCTTTAATGTTTATTTAAACTCTTATTTAATTATTCCGAATTAAATATCAATTAAAAGAGTTGTAATCAGAATTACATACTTTTAATGTTTACTTACTATATTCAGGATAATTAAAATCATATGTATATCAAATATACATATATTAACTTTAGATATATATTTCAGTAATGTACAACAAATTGTACATCTTTGCTCATTTCAACCCTAGGGTGTGACCTTGTAGCTTCTTATAACAATGGTAGTAATTATTAGAACAATTCTAATATTACAAACAATGAGTGATTTCTAGCAATATATCATTGTCATCTAAGTTACAAGAAATTATGATTCATCATATTATCTTCGTGATTATCTTTTTATGTATTACATCCTTTTGTCCTTTATATCTAGAATAGTCACAAGTCTTGGAATATTCACACTTGTATAGCCCATCTATTGTTTCTTGATATCTAGAGTAGACTATAATTAACGAATAATTTGTGATATCTCATATCAACTTATTCGAGCATTGCCATGCATTTCTAGTCTCACTCAATCAAGTGGTTTATGATATATTTCCTATTATGTAGGAAGGACAAATCATATCTTAATCATACACACTCCAATACATATACCGAGATATATTCAATAACAATCTTTATAGTGCAATCAGTTACAAAGCATATTTAACAGTATCAAAACATACAACAATATATGTTGAGATAGTAATGATCTCAAGTATGAGGATCATACATATAGTCATCGCAATGAGCAATGTTGTGACCGTCACATAATAATCCAAGACATATGCTCATACTGGGTCAATCCAATACATTATTCTCTAACAATATAATCATGTATCAATTTTGACATCTCTATGTCAATGCCAAATCATTGTCATCAATCAATAACATGTTAGTCTTAAGCGTATTATTATTGTTCATGCCCACAATAATACTTGACTAATGATCTTTTAATAATAATAATTACATTATTATATGGACTTTATTATCTTTCAATTTATGTTAAACACACACACACACACATATATATATAACTGAAATAATAGTCACAATGCATTTATTCAATAAAATCAATAAATAAAATGATTGGTGTTTGGACATACTCTAACAATAACATGCAATTGACGCTCTAGTTTTCATATTCTATTAATTCAGTGATTATTATCGAAAGTAGCTCGATCGAAACAATAAATATTCATTTATCAATGGGCGTCAAAGCCACAAAAAATATTAATTTCTCGTTTTATCTATTGGTTTAGTGGTTACTAGTTACCATCGAAATAACAAATTTTCGTTTATTGATGGATGTGAAACCATAAAAAATAAAGTTTTACGCTTAAAACAGAAATAAATTCAGTAGTAAAGAGAAATATGATCAAATCTACATTGGACTGAAAAATAATATTTTCGGGAATTTAATATACAACATTTTATAATTAAAGAATTATTTTATAATTTTTAATAGTTAAAAAAATCAATAAAACCTCGTTTATTAAGATATTAAAGAAATAAATTAAAATTACAGTACATATTATGATAGACCAAACTAATAATAAAAGAATTATACTCTCAGTTAAGATGTCAGCTTCGACGTCGAAATTGATAATGAATTACAGGTAATTCTTCACTCGTTTGTCAGTTTTAGTGTCGAAGTTGATCAACTAGTCGCAATAGTTGATGAAGACCGAACAAGGAGAAGTTTCAAAGCCAAACTCAAGTTTACTTCCAAGAGTTGGATAAACAAATGAGTTAATTGGCTCAAACTATGGGACGATTGGAGTCTCAAGGAAAGTTATCGTCGTAGATCGAGCCTAATCTAAGGTAAAACGTCAGTGTCATTACCCTTCTAAGTGGCACCATCGTTGAAACTGAGCCACCAAGAGCAATTGACGCAAAGACCTAGGAGAAGAAGAAAGAGTCAAAATCTCATGTGCCATCTCCTGCGTCATCTTCTATGCCATCTCTCTATGTCGTTCCACCTTCTTTTACGTCAAGACTAGTTAAGCGTGATAAAGAGGCCGAGGAAATGCTCGACATATTTCGAAAAGTCGAGATTAGCATACCTCTTCTTGACATGATCAAAAAGGTTTCACGATATGCTATATTTTTTGTAACACCCCAACCCGTACCCGACTTGAATACGAGTCCGAGATGTCACATTGACACTTTCAAAACCTTTACTCTTGTAAAAGTACTGAACTTTTGAATTTATATTAAGAAAATACAGTCAAATATTATTCAATTGTGTGTTGTATAAAAATTTGAGAAAAACGTATTTATGAACGGTGAAATACGGTATGAACAGTAATACAGTAATCTGCTACAATGTTTTTTCGTAAATAGTACATAACACTCGTAAAACATTTAACAGTTCATTTCTTTGCATTCGTACTTATATATATATGTTTAACAGATTACAAAACTCGATCAGAGCATACTACCTAATTTGCCTACTTTATTTACATGCCAACCTATTTATCATAATAATACATACTGTGTAATTTACTTCTGATCTGGTCTTTGGGCAGAGATATGTTGTTACTTTGAACTTAGCTTTGATCCTTCTGCTTCTCAGTACCTACGTGTAAATCACTTACACGCTAAGTCATAGACTTAGTGAAGCAAAAACATAATAACAATAATGCATTTCTCATAAATATAAACATTCAATCTATGAATTCAATCGAGTCGCATATAATTCAGTATACATGATAACCTGAGATAATATAAATACTTTTTGTACCTTTTTATCGTATAAATACATATATCGAACATTTCTCTACATACCATGGAACACATATACTACTTCACAACAAAACATACCTAGTCCATTTACTCTCTGTAAAGACCATGTATTAGCCCATGTATACTTTTGAGAACTCAAGGTATGTGAGTACATTGAGGTTGTGCACCACTATGCTGTCACAACAGCTCGATCAATGTCCCGAAGGACCAGTCCATAGATTCCGAAGAACCTAGGTAAACAGTCCATATGTCCCGAAGAACATAGGTAAACATTCCATATGTCCCGAAGAACATAGGTAAACAGTCCATATGTCCCGAAGAACATAGGTAAACAGTCCATATGTCCCGAAGAACATAGGTAAACAGTCCATATGTCCCGAAGAACATAGGTAAACAGTCCATATGTCCCGAAGAACATAGGTAACCCTCGACCCTTGGCATGCCAACTATACCCCTAGCTCTCATATCACATAACATGGGCATTATCATTTATGACCGTTCACATTACTTATTCATATTCTTACTCTTATAAACACATACCGTTTCTTTTCAGTCACGTATCACATATACGTGTAATCCTTGATCTCATAATCACATGTTCCTTCTCTTCTTATCACATACCAAATGTATGTGTAAACACATATCTAATATCATATGTTGTATTTTCATGTAAGCATGTAAATCATGTAACATATAAACATACATCCATTTCTATGTACTAATGCATACAGAGTAATCACATAACATTATATAAGTTACTTCTTACCATAGTAACTCTATCATTGACTCATCGCAAGCCAATGTTTGATCAATCACATAAGTACAATTTAAATTGCACTCACCTTAGCCTTGCTTTGATTTGATTATTCCGGAACTTGTTTAGGCTCAATATCTACATAAATATATCATTTCAAAACAACTATCAGAAGCCTAAACTTTAAACTTGATGTTAATAACTTAAACCGGTTTAAACAATTGAATTCTATATTTTCATTTAGGGGGGAATCGATACCCCCCCCCAGGGGAATCGGTACCCCCTTAACATTCTGGAAATTTTTCGTTCAAGAAGGGGAATCGATTCCCATTCATAGGGTATCGGTTCCCTCTACCCAGAAATTGCATTCTAAGCTCGAAAATCATCAATTTTCAATTCTAACCTTCCTATTTTACCTCCCTTAATACTCCTAACTTTAATACACATACTTAAACTTATTTCTATTCCATAATCACTTCTTTAACTTCAAATATAGTCATTCCTATGTAATTACAAAAATTCTACTAGTTTTGCAACATGTTCAAATTCCTATTCTAACACTTCCTATCCCTTAATTAACTTGATTACAAGTCAAATTCAACTTTCAATTCTCAATATACACTTTATTTCAATATTTCATTCCAAAACTCCTAATCTTTAAATCCTCATAAACTCTTCATTTTGTTGTTTTAAAGCAAATTAATCCTTCCTTAATCTTACTTAGCATCTAATAATCAAAACTAAACTTAAATTTCCGCCCATAATCAGCTCAAGAGAAACTCACCTTTGCTTGGCTTCACACGTGAAGAAGAGAAAAATGAAGAAGGAAAAGAGAGAATAGATTCTTCTGGAAAAATCTCCATCCTTATCCATATATATATATCATTTAATTATATTTTCAAGTCTAATGACCAATTTGCCCTTTAACTCTTTAGATAATTACAATAAACTTTTAGGAAATATTTCTGAACAAATCATTAAACTATTAAACTATTATACTTTAATCACCATATTCTGGAATTTTACAATTTTGGTCACTTACCCGTATTTTGGGATGTTACAAATCTCCCCCCCTTAAGAAAATTCGTCCTCGAATTTTCATTGCACCAGGAGATAAGATATTGTCTACACATCTCCAACGCATTTTACTTTAACCTTTCTTAAAATCCATATAATGTAACTCATTATATAGACAGTAACCTCTAGTTTCATCACTCCATACCAATCATCCATCTATAATGTAAATCACTGATGTACATATTCTTAAACTTTCCTATAACAATATTCTGCATCATTCGATCTATTAATATTCTCCTTATAAGAATCATCCCCTATACCTTATTTCCTCAATGCAGCAAAGAAACTATTCTATTTCAGAACGATATAAATCCTCTAACATCATACTACTGGTTTATTTCAATCTTACTTCAAACTCATTGAATAACAATTCATCAATTTAGTAAGGAATTAATTCTCCGAATTATAATGGGACACTTTCAATATATCTTACTTATCCATACACTGTACCCTAATATATATGTCACTGTCATATTACTATAAATAACTTCTAGTTGAACTCTCAATTCTTTCACCAATTTACCACCAATATATATATAAACATGCAAGCCTAAATCAATCATTATCATAATGTATTTATTTCACACTAGAAAGATACCTGCTATTATCTCCGGATCATCAAAATCTTCATTGGTATTGATATTATACATTCGAGCAGTGGAGCGTATTTCTTGCTGAGTAGAAGATTCAGGTTGGCTCCTACCTCTTCCTCTCCTTCTCCCTCTCCCAGGTATCATAACAGATCGTTTTGACTGTACTGATTCTCCTTTCCCCAATGGGCAATCTCTTACAAAATGTCCCATTTCACCACATCGGAAACAAGCTCCGGATTCTACTCTACATATTCCACCATGATATTTTCCACAAGTCTGACAATGTCTCTGTTGGGTTCTGTCCTCACCAAACCCTACTGATTGGGTCTGTCTAACTTTCCCCTGATTTGATTCTCTAACGGAGGATTCTACCCCTCCAGACCTTGCCTGAGACGAAGTACCAGAATCTCTACTCCTCTTGGGTGGTGCAGAACTCGATAAAGCCCCGGTTCTTTTAGATGATTGGGTTCTTTGATCCCCAAACCTTTCAGTCTGAGCTCTCTCTAGAGCTTTAGCACGATTTACTATTTCTTGAAATGAGGACAAGTTCAATACTATTAGCATTTCTTTCAACCTTGGGTGCAAGCCCTCTACAAACCACTCACACACATCCTTCTCTGTTGGAATCAACTCAGCCGCAAAACGACTTAACTTATTAAACTCGCACTCGTACTCATACACCGTGCGATTCATCTGTTTCAGATTCAAAAATTCTTGCTTCATTTGACGGATAAATTGGTCTCCTATATACTTATGCTTAAACTCTTCCAAGAACAAAGACCATGTCACTTGATCATGGGTCATTCTCAAAGTGACATTTGTCCACCAAATTCTCGCTTGCCCACGAAGCAAGGAGACCACTCCATCTAACTTCTCTACATTAGAACAGTGAAGTCCATCTAACATAATTTTTACATCATTAAGCCAAAGGTCCGCAGCAACAGGACCTTCTTCGGCTTCACCTTTAAACTCTGTAGCTCCTAAACCCTTCAACTCCTTTGCAACATTCATTCTTGGAGTTGAAGTAACAGGAGGTTGATAACGCGTCAATACCGCATCTAATGTTCTAAAGAACACATCTTGATCAGTTACAGGCACTCCAGAAGGTGTCTGTTCTTCACCTTGCCTGGCCAGGGCAGGTGAATTACTACTCTCAGCGGGTCGATCATCTCCCGCTTGACTTCTATAACTATCATGTCCGGACATCTATTAAGAATAAACATATCGTTCTATTAGCAAAACAACATACTCATTACTATACCAGATCAGAAGTTTTCACTATTTTGTTGGCATGTATACATTATAAGACACCCTAGACTCTTGTTTATGCCGAGAATCGGCTAAACCGTAGCTCTGATACCATTAAATGTAACACCCCAACCCGTACCCGACTTGAATACGAGTCCGAGATGTCACATTGACACTTTCAAAACCTTTACTCTTGTAAAAGTACTGAACTTTTGAATTTATATTAAGAAAATACAGTCAAATATTATTCAATTGTGTGTTGTATAAAAATTTGAGAAAAACGTATTTATGAACGGTGAAATACGGTATGAACAGTAATACAGTAATCTGCTACAATGTTTTTTCGTAAATAGTACATAACACTCGTAAAACATTTAACAGTTCATTTCTTTGCATTCGTACTTATATATATATGTTTAACAGATTACAAAACTCGATCAGAGCATACTACCTAATTTGCCTACTTTATTTACATGCCAACCTATTTATCATAATAATACATACTGTGTAATTTACTTCTGATCTGGTCTTTGGGCAGAGATATGTTGTTACTTTGAACTTAGCTTTGATCCTTCTGCTTCTCAGTACCTACGTGTAAATCACTTACACGCTAAGTCATAGACTTAGTGAAGCAAAACATAATAACAATAATGCATTTCTCATAAATATAAACATTCAATCTATGAATTCAATCGAGTCGCATATAATTCAGTATACATGATAACCTGAGATAATATAAATACTTTTAGTACCTTTTTATCGTATAAATACATATATCGAACATTTCTCTACATACCATGGAACACATATACTACTTCACAACAAAACATACCTAGTCCATTTACTCTCTGTAAAGACCATGTATTAGCCCATGTATACTTTTGAGAACTCAAGGTATGTGAGTACATTGAGGTTGTGCACCACTATGCTGTCACAACAGCTCGATCAATGTCCCGAAGGACCAGTCCATAGATTCCGAAGAACCTAGGTAAACAGTCCATATGTCCCGAAGAACATAGGTAAACAGTCCATATGTCCCGAAGAACATAGGTAAACAGTCCATATGTCCCGAAGAACATAGGTAAACAGTCCATATGTCCCGAAGAACATAGGTAAACAGTCCATATGTCCCGAAGAACATAGGTAAACAGTCCATATGTCCCGAAGAACATAGGTAACCCTCGACCCTTGGCATGCCAACTATACCCCTAGCTCTCATATCACATAACATGGGCATTATCATTTATGACCGTTCACATTACTTATTCATATTCTTACTCTTATAAACACATACCGTTTCTTTTCAGTCACGTATCACATATACGTGTAATCCTTGATCTCATAATCACATGTTCCTTCTCTTCTTATCACATACCAAATGTATGTGTAAACACATATCTAATATCATATGTTGCATTTTCATGTAAGCATGTAAATCATGTAACATATAAACATACATCCATTTCTATGTACTAATGCATACAGAGTAATCACATAACATTATATAAGTTACTTCTTACCATAGTAACTCTATCATTGACTCATCGCAAGCCAATGTTTGATCAATCACATAAGTACAATTTAAATTGCACTCACCTTAGCCTTGCTTTGATTCGATTATTCCGGAACTTGTTTAGGCTCAATATCTACATAAATATATCATTTCAAAACAACTATCAGAAGCCTAAACTTTAAACTTGATGTTAATAACTTAAACCGGTTTAAACAATTGAATTCTATATTTTCATTTAGGGGGGAATCGATACCCCCCCCCAGGGGAATCGGTACCCCCTTAACATTCTGGAAATTTTTCGTTCAAGAAGGGGAATCGATTCCCATTCATAGGGTATCGGTTCCCTCTACCCAGAAATTGCATTCTAAGCTCGAAAATCATCAATTTTCAATTCTAACCTTCCTATTTTACCTCCCTTAATACTCCTAACTTTAATACACATACTTAAACTTATTTCTATTCCATAATCACTTCTTTAACTTCAAATATAGTCATTCCTATGTAATTACAAAAATTCTACTAGTTTTGCAACATGTTCAAATTCCTATTCTAACACTTCCTATCCCTTAATTAACTTGATTACAAGTCAAATTCAACTTTCAATTCTCAATATACACTTTTATTTCAATATTTCATTCCAAAACTCCTAATCTTTAAATCCTCATAAACTCTTCATTTTGTTGTTTTAAAGCAAATTAATCCTTCCTTAATCTTACTTAGCATCTAATAATCAAAACTAAACTTAAATTTCCGCCCATAATCAGCTCAAGAGAAACTCACCTTTGCTTGGCTTCACACGTGAAGAAGAGAAAAATGAAGAAGGAAAAGAGAGAATAGATTCTTCTGGAAAAATCTCCATCCTTATCCATATATATATATCATTTAATTATATTTTCAAGTCTAATGACCAATTTGCCCTTTAACTCTTTAGATAATTACAATAAACTTTTAGGAAATATTTCTGAACAAATCATTAAACTATTAAACTATTATACTTTAATCACCATATTCTGGAATTTTACAATTTTGGTCACTTACCCGTATTTTGGGATGTTACATTTTTTAAGGACCTTTGCATAGGAAAATAAAGGCTTACCAGAAATGAAAAAGTCAACTTGGGTGAAAACCTCTCTGTTGTGATTCAATGTAAGATTTTTGCCTAAGTATAAATATCAAGGTATGTTTGTGATCCCTTGTAAAATCGGTAAGGTATGTATAAAATGTGCTATGTGTGATTTAGGTGCATCAATTAACGTTATGCCACTTTCGATTTGCAACTTACTTGGTGTTGAGCCTTTGAAAGAAACATGTGTGGCAGTTCAACTCGCTAATATATTTGTGGTTTATCCTGAAGGAGTCATTAAGAACGTATTGGTTATGGTAAATGACTTGGTATTTCTTGAATATTTTTACGTCATCGACATAGAAGATAACCATTCAAATACCTCTTTAGAAATCTTACTCAATAGATCATTCTTAAGCACAACTCATAATAAGAGCGACATTAGAAGTGGGATTCTCACAATGGAATTTGACGGTGAAGTTGTGAAACTTGATGTTTCTAAAGCGATGAAGTATCCCAACTCAATGGGTAATATTAGTTCTGTTAATATTTTTGAATTTATCATCGATGAATTTATGGAAACAAACTTTTATGATGATTTGTGCATGAAATTGGAGGATGTTGACGACAAAATAAGGGAGTTGGAAAATATTTCATGTTTCTATTTTGATTTGCGTCTTGTTTTCTTAAAACTAAAATGTTACCTTCCATTTTGCAGGCACAAAAAATAAAGCTAAAACAATTGCCAGATCACTTGAAGTATGCATATTTGGGTGAAAATTCTACCTTACCATTGACAGTTATCTAAGGAAGAAGAGGATAATTTGGTGAGTGTCCTTACTTATAAAGAAGAAATCGAATGGACTATCACTTACATCAAAGGATTTAGCCCATCGATGAGGATGCACAAGATAAAAGTCGACGACACTATAAAGCCTTCCCGAGAAGGCCAAAGGCACCTAAATCCTCCAATGATGGATGTGGTAAAAAAATAAATTCAAAAACTTTTAGAAGCCGACATGATCTATCCGATCGATATCCAACAACAGTTGGGTAAGTCCAGTCCATGTGGTTCCTAAGAAAACTGGAGTTACAATTTTTGAAAATTTTAAGGTGAACTTGTTTCTACATGAGTTCAAAATGGATGATGGGTTTGCATAGATTATAGGAAGTTGAACTCCTTAACACAAAAAGACCATTTTTTGCTTCCTTTTATTGATCAAATGATTGAGTGATTAGATGGTAAATCTCATTACTGTTGTCTTGATGGTTTTTCAGGATTCTTTCATATCACAATGGCATTAGAAGGCCATGAGAAAACAATGACTTTCTCTTATCAATGTATACCATTTGAACTATGTAATGCACTGAAGTATTTTCTTTAACTTTATTAAGAAGGGTATTGAACTGTTCACGGACGATTTCACGGCTTACGGTGCTCTTTTAGTGAGTGCTTATCTAATTTAACTAAAATTTTGAAGTGACACCTTGAGTTTAACCTTGTTCATAATTATGAAAATATAACTTCATGGTCGATAAATGATTAATTATGGGTCACATTCTTCTGATGTAATATAGGTCGATAAGGCCAAACTGATATAATTTGCTCACTGTTATACCCCAGAACTGTGAGTGAAGTTCGTTTTTTTCTTGGTCATGAAGGATTTTACCGCAGGTTCATCAAGAATTTTTCCAAAGTGGCACAACCACTTTGCAATTTCTTACAGAAAGATAGAACCTTCGATTTTCAAGATGAATGTAAAGATGATTTTGATGTTCTTAAGGAAAAGCTTGTTTCAAATAGATCAGGAATTTAATCAGCGATTCCAAGGTTCAAACGAATCAAAATTTGAGTTCTCAGGTCATCTCCATTATCATAACCATCCATAGTCCTTTTTACATTTTAAGCTTATTATTGTTATTCTATTTAATTCTGTCAGTGACATTACTTTCGATAAATTAGGCTTTAAAGTATTCTAGTTCCTTTAGAGTTCAGAGTATTTTGGTCATTGAAACATTTGAGGTTATTTTAGTTATTTCGTAGCTCAATGACATTTTGGTAATTCATTTCAATCCAAACAATATGCACTTTTTCTGATAATTGGTCAACTATGTCCTTTCTGGGTTATTTTTCACCATCAGGGGAAGTATTGGTCTTTTATAGTATAAGGGCATTTTTATAATTTTACCCCATAGGGCTATTTTTGGTAATTTCTTATCCAAATATTCCCGGTATTTAACCTTTAAAGAAATTAATCAAAATTTATGGATCTTGAAGTCAATTAATTTATTAATAAATCACTGAACTTATAATTATTTACGATTGATCTTCCAGTTTCTTATGAGAGCCATCTGAGTCTTATACAGTTTATTGTCTTTTTACCAAAATTATGTTCGAGTATAAAAATAATTAATTTTACCCAAAGGATCAATCATTTTATCGATGCAGTTACCAATTATCAACAAGTTTCGGAAAGCATACAAAAGATAGTAAAATAGTACCTTGATTTTCGTTATCTATTGATCGATCGTTTAAACTCCATTCGATCACTCTTGAACTTGAATTCAACGTCCAATAATTCATCGGATACATAGCAACTAAATTTACATTAGAAATTGAACTTAATTGAGAAATCAAATTGAATCCGAAGGTAAAACACTGAAAACGGCTTACCAAGTGCGAATTTGGCAAAACGAACTTCAGAATCGGACTCAGGACATCAAAAAACATAAAATATGACTTTTCAGAAAATTTGAATTTTTTGGTCACAGTCAAAGTCCGTAGTCAACGGTCAAAGTCAACGATCAAATTCAATGGGCTGACTCGGACGAGTTGACTCAGTTGGGTCAAACAGACTCGATTCAGACCGAGTTGACCGATTCGTGCCGTCCAGACCGACTGACCGGTTCTAAAAGGTTTCCAGGGTAGTGGAGGAAGCCCACGCGCACGCGAAAGCGAGTGGCAGCGGAGACGGGCCCGGAGTGGTCTGCCGATTATTCCACTAGCAGTTACACACCATTTCACACCAAAATCAAACCAAAAACATCAACCAAACAAAGCCAAAATAACCGGAAACATCTGGGACTTACCCACGCCGGCGATAGAGGGAAATAGGTAGCATTGATACAACCCACCGGTTAGGTTTTCAGCGGAACAGGCCGGGGAACACATTGGTGACGGTAGTGAGACGAGACAGTCGCCAGATCGGCCGGAATCGAGCAAAAACCAAAGCGACGAGGGAGGTTTCTCGACGGTGCTTTTTTGACTCTTCCAAGACGATTGCGGCCGGTCTCAATAAGGAAAACGAGGGGTTATGGTCGCGGGAGGTTGTCGGTCATGATGGTAGGGTCAAGGCATGACAATGGCAGCCGAATCGGAGTGAAATGCGGTGGACAAACGGCGACTAGGGTTAGGGTATTGGGAATTAATTTGGGGAATTTTGCTTCCGGGGGATTTATTTTTCTCTGTTAACACAAACTGAAAAATTTTGGGGTTAAGGCCATGAACTTCCCAGAGTTTCAACATGAACTGTATGTTTCTAAAAATTATAATTTAGTCCTTTAAATTTACTTAAAGGAATAAAATTTTGTCCCTAAATTGGGGTGTGACAAGAATAACCGGGGAACCTACCGTCCACCCAAGTTCTCCAACTTTCACATGAGTTCCACGTCTGACATGGAAGTTGTGCAGTTTAGCTTCTACGCTCCTCCACATGCCAGTTGTGCCTTGTTTCTAAATTCCAGAAGGCTACATGAAGCCAGGGACAGTGTTGTCAATTTCAAGCAAACATTCAACAACAAAATTGGCTCCAAATCAACGGAATGAGCCTCGTCGCATGCATGCAAAACAAGAAAGCAAAATGTAAATTTTGTTTTTTCGGGGGTTAATATAAAATCCAAAACCAGCATTTGTAGGTGGCTCTCTATTTCTCATTTTCTGAGAGAGCAGTGTAAACAAAAACAATGAAGAAGCAATACATATATTGATTTTGGGATAAGTTATTTAATGGAACTCTGCCAAAATATATATTTTAAAAAATCTTCGTATAACATTTAATTTTGAGATAAGTTATCTAATTAATCATTAAACTTTGTTTCTTTTAGTCGTTAATTATTTTGTATTTTTTATTAAATTGAACCAATCATTAGTTATTTTGACTTTGTCAACTTTTTAATTTTGCATATTTTTTAAAATTTCACTTCATTAATTATTTAGACATTTTTTCTAATTTTTAAATATTATTTTTTACGTTTTTTTTATGTAACAAGCAATGCAATTTAACATGTATATTACTTTTATCGATTGTTTTTTTTTAATTTGGGGTAATGACAAAGTACGTAATGTTTAAAGATAATTCTTAATCATTTAATATTAATGTTCACATTCTAGGCATTCATGGCGCTCAAGCCTGAGAGCTCAAAGAATAAACAACAATTTTTTTTTATCACTAAGGTCGTTTAACTCATGCATTTTTTTCTTACCCTTCTTTTCTCACGGCTTTCACCCTGGCTGATCCGAATCTCACACACCTAGTTTTGATGGGTTCAGAAGGTGTATTCTATATACATAAGGACTCGAATATGAGACATTGCTTAAGCGATATCAAACTGCTTATCACTTAAATCAAATATGTTGATTTTATTCATGCATTTTTATCAATTGGTTTAATTTAAGAGTTAATTGCATCATGTCTCCTAATTATGACTCTCATTTTAAATTGGTCTCTAAACTTTTAAATATTTTAATTTCATCCTTAAACTATGAATATCATTCTAAATTAGTCCTTAAATTTTTAACATTCCATTTTCATCCTGAAACTATGAATCTCATTATAAATTGGTCCCTAAAATTTTAGATCTTTCATATTCATTCCCAAATTCATCCAAATATGTTATCCATTTCAACCATAGTTTAACATAAATTTATATATTTAAAACATAATATAACTTGGCCTAATAATTTTATTAACAAGAGATGTGATTAGTATATACACATAATTTAGGATAAAATTGAAATATTCAAAAAGTTTGGGGACCGTTTAAAATGAAGATCATAGTTTGGGGATAAAAGTAAAATGTTCAAAAGTTTGATAATTAATTTAGAGTGATAGTCATAGTTTAAGGATGAAATTGAAATGTTTAAAAGTTTAAGGATCAATTTGAAATGAAGTCATAGAATGAGGATGTATGATGTTAACTCTTAATTTAATAAAAACTTAAAGATTGTCATATTTATTTTTAAGTTCAAAGGGAAAAAAGCCATTAGTTCTACAAGGTAAGAATCTCATTGGAGAAGTTTAAGAAAAAAACTAATTTTACAAAGAACACAAGGATTAAGAACAAAATTTAACCTTTTGGTAACACGTTAAAAATACGTAAGTAGTAATATAGTAAAAACACAAACGTCAGTAAAGAGCGTAAAACGGAGCAGCTTTTTAAACCGACTATGAGTTCCCACGGTTCCACCTGTTTATATATCCCAGGATCTCTCACAGGTTTTCTTTACCTGATTTGAAACTAAAATTCTTTCACAACTCTTGTCCCTAAATCTTACTCCTTTTCTGTTCTTCTTCCTGTCTTTTGTCTGTGTTTGCTATTTTTCACCTGGAATAAAGCGGCGGCGATATCCCCGGAAAGTTTCCTGCTTCCAACGCTGGACACGGCGAGGGAGTCCTTGGGTTGTTGAAAACAATGAACCGCGACGAGGTTTTCGAAGCTTTGTCTCAAGGGTTTTGCCAACACTGCGAAGCTGTTCATGAGAAACGAATTCATCAGATCTTGGATAGTAAGAATCTTACTGCTTTCTTTTTTTAGGGTTCATCGATTCATAAATTTTCAGGGTTTTAATTCGCGTGCGACTATTTAATCCGTTTTGAGGTTTTTTTTTATTGCGCCAACAAAGGTATCATATTATCTAGAAAACAAAGGTATTATATTATCTCGAAAATAAAATACCTGATGTTCATATCATTACTTTGATTGCATGGTATCTATCATGCCTGTTATTAGGAAAAATTGGAGAGAAATTGATTCTGATATGATGTTATCTCTATTTATTTGCTTTCCAGGAAGAGGTAGTGAGACATCTTTGCCAAATGGAGAAGCCAATGTGGCCTCGAATGCTACTCCGGTACCGGATTCGGCGATCGATTGTGCCCTGCCTCAGGCGGCCAATTTCGATGTATTGCTTAACGATGTACTTGGTGGAACTGTGGTTGACAATGGATTGTCCGAGGAACAAAAGGAGCGTATCAGGTTTTCCCAAGTTGGTAGAAAAAGGGATTTCGTTCACACCGAGAGGGTTGATGGGAGACCGACGAATGTGCTTAAAGGCCTCGAGCTTCATACGAAGGTCTTCAATGCCAAGGAGCAGAGCAGAATTGTGGAATGTGTTTATAATCTTCAACGTATGGGCCAAAAGGGGCAACTTAGAGGTAAATTTCCAGCAAACTTAACCTTGCTTACCTTGATAATAAGCTTTAGAACTTGAATGATTCGGCTTGCCTGTATGTTCTTTGAGCTAAAATCGAATGTCGAGGCATGGTATACAGATTGGTTGTAGTAGTAATGATATCGGCCTTTTTCGTATGAATGATGTTTGCAGAACGTACATACACAGAACCGAGGAAGTGGATGCGTGGAAAAGGTCGTGTTACGATACAATTTGGATGTTGTTACAATTATGCAGTGGTAATTCCAACAATTAGTTCTTCCCCCTTAACCCTGCTTTGCACGTTTTAGTCCCGAACTTCATATTCATATTTGAACCTTTAAAACAGGATAAAAATGGGAACCCGCCGGGAATCATTCGGGACGAAGAAGTCGATCCCTTGCCCCAGTTGTTCAAGCAGATGATCAAGAGGATGGTCCGATGGCATATTTTGCCTCCAACGTGTATTCCCAACAGTTGCATCGTAAACATTTATGACGAAGGGGATTGCATTCCTCCACATATCGATCATCACGACTTTCTTAGGCCCTTTTGCACCGTGTCTTTCTTGACTCAATGCAATATTCTTTTCGGTTCGAGTTTGAAGATTGCGAGTCCGGGAGAGTTCTCGGGACCTGTATCTATACCTTTGCCTGTAGGGTATGTCCTCCTAAGCTCTGCTTAGTTCTGACCAATTTGATTATTTTCTTCCATGTTCTAACCTAATACTCGGTGTGCAGATCTGTGCTTATTCTAAACGGTAACGGAGCCGACATTGCAAAGCATTGTGTCCCAGCTGTTCCAGGAAAACGGTAACGGAACTAAATCTTTTCCCGGTTCAACAGAAAATTTATTCATCTCGAATATTCGTATACTCAACCATTTCAATGTGCTGATGCCTGTGCAGGATATCCATTACATTCCGGAGAATGGACGATAGCAAACTTCCGTACCAATTTTCACCCGATCCAGAGTTATTGAGAATCAAACCATTGGTCGTTTCTCCTACGGCGAATTCGGCTCCGCAAGGCCATCATCAAAAGCCGATTATAAACTCCTCCTTTGTCAAGGCAATTGTTCAACAAAACCAGCACCGAAATGTCCAAGTAATCAAGGATAAACCGGATCGAGAAACCACAAAAACAATGAACGACTCCTTCCTCAACGGAAACGACTACTTCCCCCCGCTCGGTAAAGCGAACAAAGCAGGATCAAGGCGATGATGGGTTCTTTTCTTTTGGATAGATTATGGAACAATTGAATTTAGTAGATTTCTCATTCATGTAATTAAGACTTGAATGCTAAATTGTATCAAGTTGGGAATAATACACACAACCTTCAACGTTTGTATTTTATGCCAATTTGATCTTTAATTTTTTTAAGTTAAATTTAGTCAATAACCTTAAAAAAAATCAAATTTGACCATCAATTTAATTATGAGTTACCTCTCTACTTTTCAAACAATTATATTCTGCTCCCCTCAACCTTATACTCTAGCTACATCCCTGAATTTGAACAACTATTTTTAACTGATTTACTATATAAAAATTGTAAAACTAATGATTTTTTACTGATTTCTTGCATGTAAATTATTGAACTATTAATCTTCCATTTGGACTACTAGGTTTTAATCTGTATTGTTTTTCATGCATTGTATCTGCTCAGTTATATTTATGTTCTCAAGGTTCAGAGCATGTTTATCCGATTGTCTATAGGATTAAAACATGAGTAATTTTCTTTGCAGGTTTTGCTCAAGATGCTGCCTAAATACTACAATCACGTCAAAGAGCACCAAAATACTCTCATAACAAAGTTTTTTGGGCTTCACCGGGTGGCTTCTATATTTCATTTTCCGCGACAATTTTCTGATATCGGTTTCCTTTGTTCGTCGTATTAGCAGTTTCTCTAATGGCATGCATCTTTTGTTATGTTATCACTAAGTGTAACCCCAAATGGAGAAGTGCAGTTTCCTTAAAAAGGCTTGGTGCTGCTGGCCCAAGAACGAGCTCGGTTAACACCGAACCAGGTCCTCGTATCAGAGGAAGAGCATTAGGAGCTTTCTCATAGGGCGACAAGGAAGTCGACGTTTTGATGCCCAGTACAGGAAGGGAGCTGCTTTCGTTCTCATTCTTTTTGCACATAGGGTTGAAGACACCTTCAAAACTCATGTGAAGTCAGGTTTTCATATTCGTTAGTCATTTTTACTCAGATTACGGGTGCAATTAGGAGTAAACATGCCGACACAGGCTACTCGGAAGCTTTCCCTGAGATGAGTCTGATTCTGCCAAAGTTGGAACCTTTTTAGGTAAATGATGTAGTTCTATGTAGAATCGATATTCTACAGAGATACAATGCGAAGAAGAAGACCGAGAATACATGCAAATCAGCGAAATTCAACCCGACATCGATATCTTGTGGAACCCGAGCAGTATGCTAAACGTTTCACCGATTTCTTGCGGCCAAAGAACTTCCCCGAACAACCATGATTACAATTTGTGTATATATCCATCTCTTCTTACCATTGCTTCTTCAGTCCTATTCTACTTTTTTTACACAATTCTTTTACACATTTGTTGTCTATTCATCCAAGAAAGCAGTGAGCTGCTACCAAAATACAATGCTGCTACCAAGGTTTGATGAACATAATCACCCTAATTAAAATCACAAATCAACAACCCAAATTAAAAACACAATGGTAAATCTTTTGTGGTTCAAAAATTGATACGTTTCACCTCGAGCGGTACTAGCAGGATCACGAATCAATCCCCAACCTACTAGTTTGAACCCCCAACAAAGTTGCAATAGACTTAAAGTTCAAAACTGGACTGACAGCACAAATACTACATACTTAAACCAACTTCTTCTCCAATTCAATCATTTTGAGCCTAGAGCGAAAGACAACTTCGGTCGCAATTTGTTCTTTCCCAATAACTTCATCTGATTCAAACGTTCTTCCTCCTCCTGCTGCTTCTTCCTCTTCATTGCCTCTTCCTTTTGTCTTTGAAGCTCCTCTAACTCCCGGTATCTTTCCTCCTCCCTCCGCTGCTGTTCCAGTGCTTCCCTTCTCTGAGCTTCTTCCACCCTTTTCCGATTCTCTTCAAGCATCTTTTCTAACTCCTCTTTCTCTTTTCGAACTTGCTCCTGTTAACAAAATCATTCGAGATTGATCATGAAATGGCAGGAAACAGTCACAACTATAAGCCAGCAAGAGGGAAAAAATCAATAAACACATTATCATATCTAGTTGAACTGAAACTAACATCAATAGACAAGAAATCACATGATTTTGTCTAAGATATTTACCTCTTTTTGCCTAGCCTCGAAAAGGGCTTCTTCCTTCTCTTTTTCAAGTTGAGCTGCAACTTCATCATTAAGTCTTCTCCGTCCCTCCTCTAACCGCTTCTGAATTTCCTGCTTGATTCCCTCAGAGTTCAAGCTCTCTTCAACTTTTTTTTGAATCGCTTCTTCCACTCTCCTAGCAGTCTCTTCTTCAATGAGTTTCAATTCTGCTTCTTGTTGATGCCTGGAAAACAAAAGAAATGTCAAGCAGGAAAATGAAACATGCTGCAACCTTTCATTACAGATATCTTTCCAAACCAGAAAACAATACCAAAAAAAAACAGCTAACATGTCATGTTTGCCTTTTTCTTCTTTCTTTATCTCACCATCTGTCTGGATGCACTATGTAACTATAATAAACGGGCAAACTAACCTTCATGATGACAAAGGCACTAAACTATGCTATGCTTTTAAGGCATACCTCTAATCGGACCTGATCCAAACAAAAGAGTTACAAAAACTGGTGAACAGTAGGAGAAAGGTGCATCCAATCAGATCATATAATTTAACAGAACTGAATTATATCAGTATCTTCATTCAGAAAACCCTGTGGAGAAGAATATCAAGTAACTTTCCGCAAATTTATAACTAATCACCGTAATACTTCAAACTCAAAGTATGATTTCTAACAAGAAAAGTTTAAAACTTTTATAGACACCATCCTTTTTCAATGGATGGTGAACAATACGCAATGCAACTAAAATCATTTAGTCAGAATGGCTTTCATTGTAATAACAAAACCAACAGAATTAAAATGCTCGGACAGCACAATCATTTCTCTTAGTGCTCTACAAAATGCAAGCACATACATAACTCTCTCTCTCTCTCTCTCTGGTCTTTTCTTTGTATATTTTGTGGAAGGAAAATTGTGAAAGTTGTACAAAGTAGCACGCACAGAACACAGACTGTAAGCTTGGTAAAATGCATCACAACTAGGAAGATAAGGTAAGGGAGTTTGTGTACATGCAAGTAACGTTCTTTGCCCATCAAGAATGAAATTAAGGCCAGGATAAAAGTATGAGTTTTGCAAGACCTAACAACCCACATGGGAACTCTACGTTCATGTCTCCCACATGATTTGTGGTTATGTCATCCTAGTAAACCAAATATCATATCGTTATGAAAAGAACTACACAATAATATATCAGCTTCCACCAGAGTCGTGACTCCATAGAATAATGTGAATAAGACCCAAATATCAATAAAATAGTATATAAATATTGAACATGTAGCAAAAGTTAAGAAAATTCAAATGAAAGAAGAGTGGTTATAATTCAAGAAGATCTACAAGAACAGCAGAAAGAAAAATTACAATAGGCTACAAAAATTCAATATACCTTTTCCTGTCCTCATCTTCTTTTTTCAGTTTCTCACTAGCATTTTTGCGATCTATTGACCCAAGATTTGGGCTAGATGATTTATGAGTAAGAGACAATGAAGAACTCCTACTTCTTTGCCTCTTATAACGCTTTAGAGTCGAAGAACGATTTTTATGAAGTCTTGCAGTTGGAGAACGGCTTTTGTAGCGCCGTGGACTAATGGAACGACTCTTTCTTCTGTAGAGCAACACAAATTATTGAGAATTTGGCCATACTAGCTACACAAACTAAGAATGGGTAAAGCTCACCATCAAACAGAATAATATAAAAGCATATACAGTTACCTCATACATTGTTATGATAAGCATTGAGCTCCATCATTTATGACACGAAGAAGATAAGGTTACATTCAAGCAACGAAAGGAACCCATCAGCACCCATCACCTGCTCACTTCCCATCTCAAGTGATGGGAAGAAACTGCCTTTAATGTTCTAACCAAGAGCATGCTTCTTATCACTGTCATAGAATTCCTTATACTTTGCTCCAAGTGTTTTTGTATTTAGCATATATGATATTTCCAATTTACCAATCAAAAGGAAAGTTCCTCACATGTCAAATGCTCATTGAGTTAATAATTTCATAGAAGATATTGAATAATACACCATATAACACTATCGGAAGAATTCAGCTACACTTCTTTATCAGGCAGGTGGTCATTAAACACGAATAGATAATCCTGAAGGTACTCAAGAAACCAGGCAGTGGTGCCAATCTGAACAGAAAAGTGCCACACGCATAGCAAAACATAGACAACCAGAAGATTACACTGCAATGTAAATGACACTGAAAGCACGGGTCTAAAAAATGCCAACAGTACTGTACATCCTCGACCGCAGCAGCACCTTCAATTTGACGCATTCAAAAATCTAATAGCCACTTGTTATCAAATTCTTGTCCGTAATCCAATTCTAGAAAAGCAATCATAATTGTAAACAGAAAGCAAGCTACATACTCTTTCCCGTCAATCCGAAAGAGAACCAGAAGATGTACAAATAAGTAGCTTACAAATAAACTTGAAGAATTTGTAATTCCAATCCAAAAACAAATTCCAGAGTTCCAACCTTTCTTACATAATTCCTTACAGTATCTTGTACGTTAACCAATTAATACAAACAGCATGAACATAAACGGGATCACCTGCTATAAGAATAAGATGAATATGGCGACTGGCTTCTGTCCCTCCGGCTCCTCCTCCCATGCTTATGCCTAACAGGAGATGGCGAATGTCTACACCTATACGAGGGCGACCGAGACCGTGATCTTGACAAATCTCGAGGCATCTGCTATCAGGTAATCACATCATCATTATGAAATATCTGTTTTTCGAAAAATCACAACAGACATACAAACGTTTCTCCAGCAAAATTAAAATATTCGTAGCTAGTTCAATGAAACTAAAAGGAATAAATCTGGATCCATTGTCCTTAATCAAATTGTCCTGAAAATGCAATATTGCTGATTGGAAAAAGAAAAATTACCTGCTTAATATATAAGATTTTTTTTTCAACCCTTCTTTTCCTATTCTCTCAAAATTTTCCACGACTTTCTAGTTAAACAAACAAAAGGGAAGGAACGCAGATATTTTTTAATTAAATAGAATAAACCCTAGAGCAGACCAACTTGCAGACGAACACAGAAAACCTTATGAAACCTCAATTTGCATGAACTTGAAATACAATAAAAAAATACTAAATCATATATATAGCAAATCAGAACCAAACCCTAAACTGGAGCAATTAGGCAAATAATATAAACGCAAAGTAAAAGTAGAGAGGAATTTTGTTGAACAATCTATTATAATTATTAGGCATATTGAGCGAATGAGAATTCAGTACCAGTAATTTGGTTGAATTTGATGAAATTGTCTAACTTCAGATAGGACAGGTTCTGCATTTGCTTTCAATAGCCTTTTAGGTATAATTGGGAAGAACATAATATCATATTTTTGTGGGTAAACTACGTTCTTTTCATCACTCAACTTTAATCCTATTTCTATTTTAGATAATAAACTTTATAAAATTTTATTTTGATCACTACAATTTTGAATTATTTCTACTTGTCACTTAAACATTAAATTAAAAAATAACAAGATGATACAAACGATTTTATGCTGATATGGATTACTTTTTACACTTCATTCTATCTTTTTTATTTAATCATTTTCCTCACACAGAAAACTTTAAAGTTTTATTCTTATGACACGTTGATGTTAGAACTGTTGTTCTCTAATGTCTTTTATAATTGCTCAAAATATTAGTGAATTTATTTTATGTCTCCTACCACTCATCTTCTCATCTAAAACTATTCATTGGTCTCAATTTGATACTGATTATTTTTTAGATGGCACACTATCAAACTGATACATCATCTAAAGTGTTGAAAATAGAAAATGTCAAGGACTAATGTGGACAAAGCAAAATTTAGGAATAAAAGAATTTCCAAACTTAAGGACTAAAAGTTGTAATAACCCAAAAGAGGAGTCATGGCAAAGACCTTCCAATGGCCCAAGCTATGGTTTTCGACTGAACCACCCAAACCCAACCGAACTGGGCCTATGAGCATAGCTATTTAATGATGTGATAATAGTCAAAGCTTATTCTTTATTATTCTCCTTTAAAGAACAATAGATCAAGTGGGCCTGAATCCTAGCTTCGGTGTCTAGTTTCTCTGCTGTAAGAACACAGATCCAAATCAATCTTCGTCAAATCCCATATTTCTTAGATCTTAAACGCCAAAGAGATGCCGGGGAAGGCTGACGTGCGGCGGTCGGTGATGTTCCGGTCTGCGGTGTTCCTGGTGTTGCTGTGTGGTTTGAGTAATGTTCCGGCTGGTGACGCCATATGGTTGAACGTTCCTCAGACCGGCACCAAGTGTGTCTCCGAGGAAATCCAGAGCAACGTTGTCGTTTTGGCTGACTACGTCGTTGTTTCCGAGGATCACGGTCACGTCCCTTCCATTTCCGTCAAGGTTCATTTCCGGTTTTTCCCCTAATTCTCATATTCGATCTGTTAGGAAAAGATTGTTAGGTTTTGACTAGTTTTGAGTCGTTTTTTTATTCCTTTACTTTGATCAATGAATAATAAATCAATAACTATTAGGCATAATTTTAAATCAAATAAGATGCAGTGGTTATATTTGTCATTGTTGTGCTCGAAATAGCTTGTTTTCGATGTAGGTGTAGGAATTATTTTGTTTTAGGGGAATTGATTGATCATTTTAGCTATTAGCTGAAGAATTAGCAAATTATGGAAGAACATGCATGGATTTTTTGGATTGGAATCCAATTGTATTTAGATGGAACTGTTCACTTGATCTCTCTAAGTTAATATTTGTAGAATAAGCATTTGATTTTGGAATAATGGAAATTTAGGGATGATATTGTAAATGTAATGAAACCAACATTGAAGTTATCCCTATATTTTCTAGAATCTGCTTTTTTTTATCTCCAGATTTGCTCTGTAGGATACTGTACCATGTTTCCGGACAGGTGCTAGATTGCTGCTGGCTTGTTATTTATCTTTGGGATAAAGCAACATTTAGTCCCTAAGCTTAGGCAAAATTTCCCAAATTGGTCCATGTTAATCCCTTGAATTGGGTAAGTTTTCCCATTTTAGTCCTCTAGATGACGTGACACTAATACCATGGCATATGACACAATCTTAGAGTGCCATGTCATCAAAATAACCAAATACCCAAGTTCAAGGACTTATGCGGACCAAAAAGTTCAGGGACTATGTTGGGAAATGTTTCGAAGTTCAGAGACTAAATATGTTGCTTTACCCTTTATGTTTTCAATATAATTTGCAACTCTGAAATAGAAACTGTAAACACCAATGGAAACTTCTAACTCCCAGTTTGTATTGTATAGGTAACATCCCCTTACGGGATCAATCTTCATCACAAGGAGAATGTGACCCATGGTCAATTTGCATTCACAACTCAGGAGGCTGGCAATTACCTAGCATGTTTCTGGTCCGAGGGCCATTACCAAGGATCTGGAGAACTTAGTGTCAACATTGACTGGAAAACTGGCATTGCAGCTAAAGACTGGGAGTCTGTGGCCAGAAAAGAAAAAATTGAGGTGAGCATTTTTTTATTTCCTTGTTTAAATTAGTCAATGTTCGGATTTAGAGAGGAAACCATGGGTATGAAATGTATTGAAATGTCGGATTTAGGGCCATTCTCCTAGTCCCAATGCTGACTAAAATGTTGGTTCGAAATGGTTGAACTTGAGAATTTTTATTTCTGCTGGTATGAAGATCACAAAAGAGCACTTGTATCTCGAAGCTTGTGGTTTATATACCAATCAACTTTTGCTCAAAAAGAATTTAGTTTTTTTTTTTGGTTTCATCTTTTTGCTCTGTAGAGTTTGATCTGTCAAGCTAGGCAGATAGAATGATTAGATGCATGTCTAAAGCTCGGAACTATATATTTCTGAGTCGAACATTTTGAATGACCTTGGAATTCATTTGATAAGTTTTGTTGGTTTGACGACTTAATAAATTGGTTTCTGAAGAAATAAATGAATTGGACTATCAGATGAATATGCTATGATATTTAAATTGCAATCAAATGTTCTCTCATATTCCTGATTCGGTACACTTCCCCTTAAATATTCATTTGTGTATTTCATCGTTCCTTATTTACATATAGGGTGTTGAGCTCGAGCTGAGGAAACTCGAAGGAGCAGTGGAGGCCATTCACGAGAACTTACTCTATCTAAGGGACAGGTAATTGTTAATCTTTCCTTTTAGGGCTTGCTCAAAATTTAAGCTTATTTTTAAAAGTAAGCTAACAGTAACACCCTCTTTGTATGCCGCAGAGAAGCGGAATTGAGGGCTACGAGCGAGAACACAAACGCCAGAGTCGCGTGGTTCAGTATCATGTCTTTAGGTATTTGTATCGCGGCAGCGTGTCTGCAAATTTGGTACTTGAAGCGATACTTTCAAAAGAAGAAGCTTATCTGAAGTTCTAAACACGTTGATTGGTAGGAGAGAAAATTCCAAAACTTGTTTTTCTCTTTTCGTGTATGTTCTTCAAGGAAAGTTTTGATAACTTTAAGAGAGTACTATTAACATTACAATACTATGAGAATTGCTCTAGTTTCCGGACACTTCAATTATAGGCATGCAAACGAACCGAACAAACACGAATGGGGTATGTTTATGTTCGTTTATTTAATTTTAACCGAACAAATGAACGAACACGAACATAAATGAACAAAAATTTTCTTGTTCGTGTTCGTTCGTTAAGGAATGTAGTTTTTTCGTATTCATTCATGTTCGTTTATTTAAATGATAAACGAATACAAATGAACGGATGTAAACGAATACAATAAACGAACGTAAACGAACGACCGTGAACGTACACAATAAATGAACATAAAAGAACGTAACTGAATGTAAATGAAAATATATTTTTTTCTTTCCTAACATTTTTAGGATTATATTTTTATTTAATTGTTTTGAGCTTTTTTTTTATTTGTATTTAAAATTAATTGAATTTTAAAATTTTTATGAGTATCATATTAAAATTTATTAGATTTTAATATTTTAAATAGATCTAGAGAGATTGGACTAAACATAAATGAACATAAACAAATGAACATAAACGAACGAATATAAATGAACGAATATATTATCGACCGTTCACAAACGTAAATGAACGAACAAACATTCGGTTTATATTCATTCATTTAATTAAACGAACTCAAAATTTTATTCATATTCATTTGTTTAATAAATAAACGAACATAAACGAACTTCTCACCGATCAGTTCACGAACTATTCGCTGAACTTTCAATTCATTTACGAGCCTATTCAACTATGTTTGCTATAGGGCTAGTGTTGTAATTTAACCAAATCGAGTTCAAGTTTAATCTAGTTTTACTTTTGAAACTCAATATCGAACTTTTTGAGTTTGCTCGATTAGTTTTTTTTAGATTCTCATGTTCAACTAAGCTTGATTATTTGTGCTCAATTATTTTAAGTAAGGTCATAAATTCGGATCATGGTGTTGTGAATGAAAGATATTAGTTTAGGAGGGTAGTGTTTAATAAACTTGTGTAAATACAGTATGAATCGTCGAAGAGCTAATTCGTCGAGGAGGAGGCTGAATGAAAGTGCCGCCGTGTATGGAAGTATATTGAACGTCGTCGGGATGGGGTTGCCGTGTTTATTGATAATATTAGCAGGGTTCATTCATCGTCACTTAAGGAGCTATTTCACGCGTGTGGAGAGGTCCTTGACGTCTATATCGCTTATTGGAACTGGAAAAGAAAGTTGAGCAGATCAACGTTTGCTTTTGTCCGGTTTAAGAATGTTGCAGATACTCGGCGCGCTGTTGATAAGTGCAATGGAAGACTATCTGATGGGTTTCGCATTAAAGTCTTTCCTGAGTTTAGCGGGATTAAGGAACCAGCTAATGACAAAAGAAAGGAGAATGTAAGAATGGCGTGAACATGGAAGCTTAAGGATTCAAGAACTTTCAAAGAAGCTCTTATTGGGAAGGCTAGACCGTCTATGGAGACTCGGGTAACAAGCGTTGTTAATCGGGGTGTTGAAATCCATGTGTCGATAGTGGAAGAGGTATCAAAAACTGAAAAGTCTCTGGGAGCGGAAGGATATAATCATATTAGTGTTGACAAAGCCGAATTGGAATGGAGGAGTCGATGCCTTGTGGGGCAGATTTCGGGGATGTACAATTCAGATTTCGTTCAAGATGTGCTAAGGTCGGATGGTTTTAATGTGAAGGTAAGTCCATGGCATGGTATTCTGTCTATTTTTCAATTTTCAAGCCTGTAGGAACTTACCAGGGCATGGAATATGCGAGGGGAGCTTCTGCGATCTTGGCTGACGGAGATAGAGAGACTTGAAGGTTATCAGGGAAAGAGGAAGGTAAAAGTTTGGACTATTTTTGAGGACGTTCCACCGTAAGTATGGAGCGAAAGCTTTTTCTTGAAGTTGGCCAGCATGTGGGGAAATGTTATTAAAATCCGACGAAGATACGATTAATCGAAATAGGTTTGATGATGTCAGAGTTTTATTGTCAGTCCGAAGAGTGTCCGTTATACCGGATAGAGTTTGCATCATTTTTAATGGTAAGATTTTTTCGATCAAGATCAAGGTGGGGATTTCGACGGGGATGGCATGTTTATTGATGGATGGTCACCGGTCGATGGAGAAATGAAAGATTTTGGGTTTTAGTCGGTCGATGATCATGGCAATGATGAAATATTTAATGCTGGGGAAGATTTCGAGGGTCATCTAGAAAAGTAGTCAGGGAAGAAGCCCCATTGCCGGCGAGAGCAGTCTTGGCAGAGGTTGTCCCATCACGCCCAGTGTGAAGCATTCCCAATTAGAGTTGCTTGGTCCAACCCTCGTGGAATTGCCGGAAGTTCCAGTTCTCTCGAATAGTGGGCCACTACCTATTGCTGAGAGAATCGAAAATGGGTTAGTCTATGTGTATTCGGATTCGAAGGAGCCTAGTCAAGAAGCAACTATTTCTCATGTGTCAAGATTGCAAGATGTTCCCATACAGTTGGTCAACAGCCCTGAAGATTTTCCATTGACTGTATTGTTGGGCCCGGATAATTCTGGCCAGGCTCAAACTAAGCGTAAAACCAATTCAAAGCAGATCAGACCCAAAGAGTATAAAATTGGGTTGTACAATCAATGTAGTATTGCTGGCCAGAAAAAATCAAAAAGCTAAATAAAAAAGGAAAACGTGCTAGTTCGAAAAGGGTACTGAAGCCTGCTAAAGTTGGTGGAAACAATGAAAGGAGCACGAAAGCTGATGTCTTAGTGGGTGTACATCGGTTGGATCATGCAGCAAAGGTAGAAGCTTCGATTGAAATTGGGTCCAAACTGGGAATTGAATTCCTGGCTCCAGTCGATAAAATTCGTGGTAGGCTTGTGGAGATGGAAGCTCGTGATGGACAATGTTAAGCCAGATATGGTCGATTAGTGTGTGAAGATGATGATGTTAATTTATCAACTATGAATTTTTCGATATTATCATGGAATGTGCGCAGATTAGGGAAGAAGGAAAAAAATCGAGCTGTTTGCAAGTTGATCTCGGCAAATCGACCAAATGTTGTCTTTCTCCAGGAAACTATGCTGGCCGAAGTGAATCCTGCAGTGCTGAAGCGGTTGTGTGGATCTAGATTGCATGGATCAGTTTTTTCCACTTCTGTTGGGGCGTCAGGCGGAATCCTATCTCTTTGGGACTCTGTTTTTTTTCTCGATGGAAAGAGTATTTTCACAGAGGTGGTTTGTGGCTTTGGTAGGAGCGCTAATCCAATTCAATTTAAAAATGGTCCTAATCAATGTGTATGGTACAAATGATCAAACCAGTAGGAGATAATTCTTTGAACAGCTGAAGGACATTATTACTAATATTAGTCTTCCAGTTATTATTGGTGGTGATCTGAACACCATAAAATGTGAAGAGGAAAAGGTGGCTGGTCTAAGGAATACTGCTGCCATGAGGGATTTTCTGTGATTTTATTCAGGAGTGTAATCTGGTTGATCTTCCATTGGAGGGAAGTCGGTTTACTTGGTATAGAGGGGGGAGCTCTACAAGGGACTTGGTTTGATGTTTAAAAAGGTGAAAGATATCTCAAAGTTTTGGGCTGCTAAGGTAAAGATAAATGAACCTGAATCTATAGGGATATTGAGAATGAAATACAAGAGCTAGAAGAAAAAGCAGTTCGCTATAGCGACGTTGTTGGCATCCAAGCTGATATCAATGTACTCAAAAATAGACTTTGGTCGAGATATAGGCGAGAGCGGAGGGAATGGCTTCAAAAGTCCCGGTTGAAGTGGTTTAAAGTGGGTGATCGCAATACCAAAATTTTTCATGCTACGGCAGCCTTAAGGGGTCGATCGAAACACATTTCTCGAATCAAAGTTCGAAATGAGGTGATGGAGGAAGAGTTTGAAAAGCACTTCAAGAGAAGCTTCAATTCTTGGAGAACTCTACCAATTAAAAGATTTGATGTGCAGTTTAAGAAATTGTGCGAGTCCTCAAGAAAAGCTATAGAAGCCCCGTTCTCGGAGGAAGAAGTGGAGCGCAATAGCTTCGATTGATGGGTCAAAAAACTCCCGGACCTAATGGATTCAATGCAGAGTTTTATAAGAAATTTTGGAATTCCATTAGAGGGGAAGTCATGGATTTCCTCGGAGACTTTTACAATGGAAAGTGGCTTGATCACTCGTTTAACCATTCGTTCATCTCACTCATTCTGAAAAAAAGAAATTCGGAAAGCGTCGATGACTTTAGGCCTATATCCTTAGTTAGTAGCCTGTACAAGATTTTGGCTAAGGTGTTATCGAAGAGATTGACAGGCTGTGTTAAGGAAGTGGTGGGAGATTCACAGTTTGCGTTTATTGAAGGCAAGCAACGCGCTTGTTGTAAATGAAGTTATCGATGATGTAAAAAGAAGAAAGAAAAAGGTTGTTGTTTTGAAAGCAGAGTTTCGAAAGGCCTATGATTCGATAGATTGGGATTTTCTTGGGCTAATAATGAGGAAAATGGGGTTTGGTTCTAGATGGAGGAAATGGATCAAGTTTTGCATCTCTTCAGCATCCATATTCGTGCTTGTTAATGGTTCGCCCACGAAAAAATTTAAAATTAAGAGAGGTTTGAGACAGGGCTGCCCATTATCGCCTCTGTTATTCAATATTGTGGGTGAGCTCTCAGTACTGTGATTAACAAGGTGGTCGATGTGGGGCTGTTGGGAGGTATTCGAGTTGGAGTTAGTTAGCTTCGTATATCCCGTCTTCAGTTTGCAGACGATTTGTTGGTTTTTTCAGATGGGAATATTGAAGCTGTAAAAAACACAAAAAGACTACTTAGAATTTTTGAAATCGCTTCAGGTCTCAGTCTTAACTTGAGAAAATCGAAATTATTGGGAGTTAATATTGATGAAAGATTTATCTCGATATGGGCTGAGGATATCCAGTGTGGGTGGGAACGAGTTCCGTCGAATTATTTTGGGCTGCCAATTGGTTATTCTAGAAACTCAGTGGATTTATGGAAGTCGATTGTTGATAAATTCCACGCCAGACTTGATGGGTGGAAAAGTAAGTTGCTATCGTTTGGTGGAAGGTTAACACTGGTAAGGTCGACTCTTTCGAATCTCCCGGTTTATTACTTGTCGTTGTTTCAAATGTCGGCTGCTGTGGCATATAAGCTTAATAGTCTTGTTGCTAACTTCCTTTGAAGCGCTAAGTCTGGCCATCCATTCATTGGGTGAAATGGAGTAAGATTTGTAATCCGAGGAACAAAGGCGGTTTGGGGATATTTGATCCGAGGTAAAAAAATCGAGCCTTACTAAATAAGTGGTTGTGGAGGTTTGGATGTGAATCTGATTCTTTATGGAGGAAGGTGGTAGCTGCTAAGTATGATTTTGACGCTAGGTCTTTGATTCCTTCAAGAAAGGTGTCGTGGATTTGAAGGAATATCGTGCAGTCCTTTACAGTGAATGATGATATCTTCATAAAGGACATGAGAATTGTGCTAGGAGATGGAATTGTTGATTTTTTGAACGATTATTGGACCTCAATTCCATCGCTTAAAGCCTCGTTTCCGAGGATTTTCAACCTGGCTGTCAAAAAATCTGGAAAAGCAGTGAAAGAGTGAATGGAAGTTGGGTATGGAAAATTGAAGTAAGAAGAATGTTATTTGATTGAGAATGGGATCTATGGGTGGTTTTTATATCTATTCTGAATAGTGTAGCGAACAGTTGTAATGGGCATGATCGGCTGAAATGGATGGGGTCGGCGAATGGTATATACTCACCTAAATATTTCTACCAGCTAGACAATGTTGGAGAGGCCGTTTGTGATGAAGTCTGGAAATTAGTTTGGGCTAATCGTGCTCCCCCAAAAGTCAAGCTGTTTGTATGGAAGATTGTCTCTAAAAAATTACCGGTGCTTGTGGAATTAGCAAAGCGGGGAGTGGTAAGCGCTAATGCATGCGTTTGTGTGCTATGCCTCAAAGAACCTGAATCGGTGAATCATCTTTTTTGCCATTGTGAAGTGGTCCGGACTGTTTGGCGGCGGTGGTTTGCGAACTGGAATTTTCATTTTGTTTGCCCTTCCGATGTGAGATCGTTCCTTCTCTCGTGGGTTGGTGTCTCGAATGCTAAGGGAGGTAAGAAATTTTGGAACGTAACTTTTTTTGGTTTTTGGTGGTCAATATGACGGAGTAGAAACGAGGTGTTGTTCAACAAGAAAAGAGTTTTTGCTAATCAAATCTTTGAGTCCGCAATGGCTATGATCGCGTTTTGGTGCAAGTGTAATTGGCCGGGAATCTGTCCATCCTTTTCTTATTTCTCCAGATGTTTACATGCTTTCATTCAGGTTAAATAGCGTGGGAGGGTGTTTGTGCTTAAATCTAAATGAGGGGTTCTGATCGGTTGAGTTATGTCTGTCAAGATATAAGTAGCCTCCACTGTGCTTCTTCATCAATACTAGGGAATATGCTGAATTTGTTGCTCAGTCCGATGTGTTTTTTTGGGTAGCTTGTGTCAGTCGTATTGGAGTGGCTTTGTGTTGTCTTTACACTAGTGTTCGGTTAAGTGGTGTGCTATCAAGAATCGTCGTCTTTGTTGCCTAGCTTGTTTCTTTCAGGTTTTGCATCAAGATTGTTCTCGAGTTAATTAGTCTAATTAGACCAATTGGACATCTATGGGTACAAAAGAGTAGATAAAGCAATTGTATCCAAAGGCCAATGGGCCAAATGTAGGTCTATCAAGCAAATCAACCATTAAAACGTGTAAAATTCAAGTCGAACCAAATTTTCTTATGAATTGTCTCTACCGATATTTGATCTTAATTTTGTATCTGATTATTAATTTGTACCCTCATTGATCATCACTGAGTACCAACACAAAAAACAAGTACCAATTTGCAATTAAACCAAAATAAGCTAAAATGTAGATGAATTGTCCAATAAGCTTGCACCCCACAAGTGTTGGGTAACTGTTATCCAATCAAAATAGACATCAAGATGCAGGCATAATTAATTGTAATTGATGTACAAAGGAGATTTTTTACTTATCATTGGTCCACGTGCATGGACCATATTGGTAAACTTTTTCCCTCCCCCACCTACCCCTTGAGTGAAACCCAAATTACATTTAAGAAGCACTATATTAATAAAAATTAAACACACTTTACCAAATTATATATTCCTTTTAGTTTCTTATAATTTAATTTTAATATCAAATAACTCATTTAATGTTATCGATAATAAAAAATGGTATTATTCTCTTTAAAAGTCTTAAATTTGAACAATTACGTCTGTCTATAGTCGTATACATTATTAATAATTAAGAAATTTTTTAAATATATATTATCCTATAAATACTACAGATTATTTAAATTTCTTTTCAATATTTCATGAACAATTATTTTTATTATATTTACCATTTTTAAATTTTTTAAAAAATATATAATAAAATGATCAAAATAATTTTAAGAAATAGGGATGAAAGTGAATAATCTATCAACATTAATGGCTAATTTTGATATTATAATAGAGTTTAAATTATCCAAAACCGGCTTCGTTCACTCCCTTCGCCGGCTTGATTCACTCCTTTCGCCTTTCCCCTTTCCCCTTTACCCTTTGCTTGTCCTCAACGTTGGGTAGCCTATAAAGTAATTTAAAATTGACTTAAATGCAAAACTCTGTCAAATTTCACTAGAGAGAAATTGGTGAGAGGCATACGCCTACCATTAACACTTATGTCACAACAATCCACACCCATTTCTCACAACCCTTTTGTTCGTGGTGCCAGTGGTTTTCTCGACAGTGAAAGATAGAAGAAGGAGGAGAAGAAGAAGGAGGAGAAGAAGAAGAAGGAGAAGAAGAAGGAGGAGGAGGAGAAGAAGAATAAGAAGGACCCAAGGTAGATGCAGGGAGAAAGAGAAGTTTTGTTTGTTTTGTTTTTGTTACTGATGCTCTTTCAATGGGGAAGAATGAGGACCAAAATCTGCAGCAAAGAGAGCAGAATGTTGAATCAGGGAACAATCATGGACATCCTGGATTCTTGTCGAGCTTTTCAAACGTGTTCAGTTTCAGATGTGTTTTTGTTTTGTTCCTCAGTTTGTCGGCGTTGTTGTCTGGGATCTTCTGGATCCTCCCTTCTCGCTCTGTGAAATTTGGGTTCGATTCTAAGCAAGCTATTAAGCTCAGCGGTAAGTTTTCTTTATTGTTGTTGTTATTCTTTCTCATGTCATTGGAGTTCCATGTTTTAAAAATTTGGAACAGTTTGTTTGCTTGATTAGGGTTTTCCAGAAAATGGGTATTTATGATTCTCGCTGCATTTTTGTTGTTTCGTTTGGATCCTCAAGTGTTGAGTATCAATGGGTATTTCCCTGATTTATATCTCATTCACAATCTAACTGTGTTGCAATTATGAATCTATGCTAGCTCCTATTGTAACAATGGAAGTGGTTGTTTCCTATTGTATTAGCTTAAATTGGTAAGCAGTTTGATCTCAAAGAAAATGGTGATATTTCGCAAGATCATGTGTCGATTTGTATGTATTCGATTCTATATTGAACCGGGTACTCTTCCTTGACATGTTTACTTCTTTCTTGAAATGAGCTGCCAAACAAAGTTAAATCGATTCAGTTGCTTGATTCGAATTGATCCTTTCCGGGTTTGGTCTAAATGCATATCGAAATAAGACCTTCCATCGGAATATGAATGTCCTTTCAAGATCATTGATGTAGTTCCATTAGTAAGTTTCCTTGTTTGTTGCTTATGTTATTATTATTTATTCTTTGCAGCACCGGTTCAAGCATATTTTACACTTGAGAAACCGGTGTCGGAGCTCGTTCGGCATATCGGAAAGTTAGAGTATGATATCTATGAAGAAATAGGTGTTCCGTATACTAAGGTAAAACGCCCAGCTTCTTCCATTATATGTGTTAAAAGTTGATATAAAAGCTACTAATTTTCAACAGGTGGCTATCCTATCCATGCACAAGTCCAGTGCATCTAATTCTACTTATGTGGTGTTCGGTGTTCTTCCCGATCCTGTAAATAGACCGATAAATCCAGTATACCTAAGTGTGCTGAGATCATATTTAATCGAGCTGTTCCTCCATCACTCCAATCTGACTTTGACGACCTCCGTGTTAGGGCAGCCATCTGAGTTTGAGATTCTAAAGTTTCCTGGGGGGATCACTGTAAACCCTTTACAATATGCTTCTATCGGGCAAATAACCCATATTTTATTCAATTTTACTCTATATAATTCGATATCTGAAATTGATGACAAATTCATTGAGCTAAAGGATGAGCTAAAATATGGATTGCATCTGAGGTCTTATGAGGTATGGCATAAGTTTCAAACAATGTTTACTCGTACACACTTTCACTAATGGTTGGTTTTCGGGTTGATCTATGGTAGCCTTAAGATATATTGCAGTTTTATAATTGATTTTATTTGTTCAATGCAGAATTTGTTTGTGCAATTAACAAACAGAATTGGCTCCACAATGTCCTCTCCGATCATAGTTCAGGCTTTGGTGATGTCAGATGGTTTCGGTAGCCTTCTGCCTCAGAGATTAAGGCAGTTGGCTCAAACCATTACAGGCTCTCCAGCAAAGAATCTCGGGCTTAGTAATTCAGTCTTCGGTAAAGTTAAAAGCACGAGCTTGTCATCTTATCTGAAGGGTAAGCTTCATCCTACCCCTCCCACTCCTCCACTAGCTTCGTCTCCAAGACCGTCAATGTCCCGGCATCCTCCTTTTTCACCAAGTCGTTCTCCAGCACCAGCACCCAAGAAGCATCATCTTCCGCCTTGTCCCAAATGCAAATCTGCTGCTCCTTCCAGTCATAGTCCAATTCATTCACCAGGTCCGGGAAGTGGCTTCTACCATACTTTTCCGCCTTTGATTTCTCCTGAAACTTCTAGTCCAGCAATTCACCATCCACCCCCCCTGTCCGTACACTCACGCTGCAATTCCACCAAGCTCTTCTCCGAGATCTCGTTCTAGACAATTTTCTAACCATCCACCTCTAATGAGTCCCAGATCAAAGTTGTCTCCAGATCTACCACCTTTACCTTCTGTGTCTTACGGCTCTCATCCAGGCCAGGGTATGGACAGCACGAAAGGCCCGGTTTCTGCATCACTTGCTCAGTCTCCGCCTGCGCCATCTCCTTCATGTAAGAATATATGCTTAAGTGAAAACACAAAGCCACTTATACCAACTGCTAAGTGAATACATGCATTCCTTAGAATTCTCATTGTATTATTTATATTATAGCTAATTTGCTTTGAATGTTTTTTTTGTGATTGTTGTGAGCATTTACAGCTATAGCAGCAGATGTTCTCCCGAACGAACTCTGGTTATCAGCATTCTTAGGATTCTTGACCTTCCATCTCCGTTTATGATCAAGATCGATTCATTTTGTGTTATACCCTCCTATGTTCCAAAACATCAAAAGTTTTGATGAGGCAATCATGGTAGAAGCCCCTGCGAAAAAGTTCTGAAGGTTTTCCAGGGAAACGATGTACATGTAAATGAAATGGAAAAGCCAGAAATTTAACAAGCCAGACATCTTACTTCGAGTTTGTGACGAAATACACAGGTTGTTTCTTTCTCAATGGGAACAATAACTCCAAGAGATGGTTTGGCTACTTAAAGTAGTCATCAACATGCAGGTTTCAACAAGAACCATCTCTCTAATATATTGATTCAAGTGTAAAGAAAATGCCGATCCTTTTTTTCCGAACATGTTGGAAATGTAAAGAACTATTGTTTTATAATACTCAATGAATGATAAAAGCAGTATAGATTTTACAAATCATCTATCTATCTATCTATATGCACACACACGACCACGCGTGAACACATTTATCTGTGTTTGAAAAGTTTGCAGAAACTGGTTCCAAATGCAGGCGGCTGATATATAGAGAAAACCTATAGAATAAAGCCAAGAGGGCCACCGGGAGCTAGCTGCAGGGAAGATAACATAGCTACTGTATTACACAATCTATATATATGTGTGAGTGTATGTATATATATGTATATATATATGTATATATATATATGCATGTATATATATGTATATGTATATGTATATATGTATATGCATGTATATGTGTATATGTATTACACAATCTATATATATGTATATATATATATATGTGTGTGTATATGCATGTATATATATGTATATGCATGTATATATATGTATATGCATGTATGTATATGTGTATATGTATGCATATGCATCAATTACTTAGCAATGACAGTAATGTAAACAGTGAACATGCAGGTGATTAAGCTCTGGTAGCAGATCCTACCCTCTCGAGTAAAATTATGGTGACTGATCATGCTATCGAGAAGATCAAGATATCTGCGTGTCCAATGAGAAAATATGCGAAGAGGCCTCGAAGAGAGCAGCCAAGTTACGCCATTTGCCAGATCTTCAACACCAAGACCGATGTCCCGATGATTCATCTCACTAGTTTCGTAGGCGTCATCACTGGCAGTGTTATTAGAATCCCCGTCGATCTTGAAACGACAAATGGGACATGTGGTTTTAATGTTCAACCACGACACGATGCAATCCGGGTGGTACAAATGCTTGCAAGGTAGCTTTATTGCTTCTCCACCGACCTCGAACTCATCTCTGCAAACAGCGCAATGATTGGTGTTGGCTACATGGTTCTCAGTGATGTTCACCGTCGGCAATGCTCCGATGGCGGAAGGGGCCGGTTTGGTGGTTAACTCTTCAGTGCCTGCATTACTTGGCTGCTGGACCTGTGGTTCAATGAAACTGAGAGTGATCCAAGGTCCATTTTCAGGGCCCGATTCCCAACAAATTCGTCGGCCAAAATCGGCGTCATGTCGACGAGGGCTTAGAGACATGTTTTTCCGGTTAAACTACAATCGAGGTTGGAGGAAGAAGAATCCAAAGCTCCCTTATATGGGAAGTTGTGTGAAGAAAATGTGAGAAAAGGATACCTTGTGGGTATACAGAAAGGGATTCCTTTTTGTCTTTGAAAGGAAACGTTTTCATGGATTTCTGTTGGTAATTTTCCCAGATTGTCTAATATTCCGGGAAAAGCAAAGGATGATTCTCAGCTTTGGTAGCTTTTGATGAATCCAGGTTTCTTCCCAAATTATGTTATGATCCAAGTTTTAATTAAATCTCTATTTTATCGAATAAAAATAAGATTATAAATATATTTGTATCGAATAGATTGAATCTTATATAAGTTTTATATCAAAATACTTACAAATCAAATAAATCTTCTTAAATCCAAATCATATCAAAATTTAAAAAACAATTACTTTTCTCGGATCGACGAAATCTGGACCCAATTCAACTCGCGTCGATTCTTAGCTCCATTCCTGGTTGTGAATCCCAAACACGTCACGTCTTTATTTCAGGTGCGTGAAGGGCACTACACACCAAGTCGCGTGAGATTTCTCATTTATCGACCACTCCACTTCTCCAAGAAAAAAATACCCATTGATCGGATTCGTCGATCCATTTCTACGATACTCATTTTCCCTCTGAAAAACAAAGCTCTTTGGCTCTTATCTGTCAATTCCCTCCGATTTGCCCCCTAATCCCCCCCTCATTCTCTGCCCCCCCAAATTCTCTCTCCGCTCCCCCAATTTCCCCTGGTATGTACCGTCATGTTGTCTTTACTTTTTAATCTTTGAAGATAACTTCCTTTCTGGATTGGAATCATTTAATATAACTACTTTCGAATTCTTGGCTTTTTTGTATTGATAGTTGTAGATCTTAGATGGATAGACACTGAATTCCCATGAGGGCGAAATCTCAGCTTCATGTTCTCCTATGATCGTTCAATTAGCTAATTTACTGTTGTATAGCGTGAATCCGTTGTTAAAAGCACCTTGTTTTGATTCTTTAAATATATTGAATCTGGGTGTTTTTGTTTTCAGGTGAGCCTTGGTATCTCCATCTGACCCATTATATCGATCTAGATTTCAACCATCTTTTCTCAAGGCAGGTGTGGTGTTTTTCAAGTCCATCCTTTTGAGTTTTCACGTTATAACTGGGTTCTCATTGGTTTGGATTGTTCTTTTATGATGTTTAATCTAAATGGTGATCTAATTCACTTGTAAAATGGGTAATCAAACATTGTTATGAGTTGTATGTTGTTGACTCTGGTAGATAGTCTGATTCACTTGTTTAAACATGGATATGAATTTTATCAAGGATAATGATATATTATGTTTTCGGTTTAGAAAGCCCAAAATTTGTTATTATTCATATGTTGGATTGAGATTTCCTCCCCTAATGTCATGGGGTTTTCTGATTTTGCAATATTATTTTGAGGTGTAGTTTGCAGATGGCAAAAGGTAGCAAAGGACGACGTGGGATCACTTTCCGGCCAACCCCATACTCGTTTACCTCTCCTAATCATGACATCTCTATGGACTTGTGTCCTAAAAAATGTTCCGAAGCTTTGGATAAGAAAGATTGGGAAGAGACAACATGTTCTGTTTGTATGGAGTGCCCTCACAATGCGGTTCTTCTTCTTTGCTCATCCCATGACAATGGTTGCCGTCCTTACATGTGTGGAACTAGCTTCCGATACTCGAACTGCCTTGATCAGTACAAGAAGTTCTACTCTAACTTGTCTAATGAGGATGAACCTTTGATTAGCTCCTTTGATAATCCGGTTTTGGCTTCAGGTTCCAGTTTGTCTGTCGAGAAGCTTGGAGTAACGAAACTCGCATGTCCACTTTGCAGGGGTCAGGTAAAAGGATGGACTGTAGTGGAATCTGCAAGGGAATATTTAAATGCTAAAAGGAGAAGCTGCATGCAGGATGACTGCACCTTTGTTGGGACTTTTAAGGAATTAAGGAAACACGTGAGATCGGATCATCCATGTGCTCTGCCTCGAGAAGTGGACCCTGTTCTCAAACAGAAATGGAGTAGGCTTGTACAGGAACGTGTGCAGGAGGATGTGATGAGCATAATAAGATCGGCAATACCAGGGGCAACGGTTTTCGGTGATTATGTGATAGAAGGAAATCACCATGGTTTCGCGACAGATGAAGATGATGGTATCGTTGCAGATGCCGCCGAAAGGAATGGAGGTCTCGAAGCAAACTTAGATGGAAATTTTGTTTTTCTTCTGCTGCATGCATTTGGACCATCCAGGAATGACATCGGTAGACAACCAACGCAGCCTATGCATGCAGCAGATGAGTTCTCACCTGTTGGTTTATCTGATCCAGGCGACTACAACTGTAGTAGTGACAATGATGATGATGGAGTCAATATCTCTTTGGTGAGCCGCCTCCGCCAGAGAAGACGGAGTAGAAGAGATGCCAACGGAGATCAGATATAAGATCAGTAGAAGTTAGATCACCTTAAAAGGAGAACACAGGCAGGTAACATATCATCGATAGTGTTAGGTTTACACTTTGAAGTAGCACTCATTGAGCGTAAGTTAACTTCTGTATATGGATTTTGTACTGTCAGTAAGAAACCTCGGGTCTTTCCATATGAATATGATGGATGGGGTTGTAAAGAAACATTCCAATGTTTAGTTGATTGCTGAATAATTTTTATTCGTGATTTATATGGTACAAATACATGAACATGTGTAATATACGTATATACCTAAAACATGGATATGCCATATAAATCCATGGAAATATATGAACACAGAAGTTTATTAGTTCTTGTACTCGAATATGGTCATTTAAGTTTACGTGTTTTCAAATTTGAAATTTAGATTCCGACTCAAATAATAACACTTCAAATTTTAACGACATGTTTGTCCAAATAAAATCTAAATTAAACGTTAGATTTTGAAAGAAAATAATGCTTGGGACGTGTAGTTTACCGTATTATATATTTGTCAAAAGAAAATATTTTTTCTTAAAAAGATCAGTTCGAGCAAATATATATTATTAATTGGATATTTTTTTTATAATTCCTAAATCTTTTTAAAAAAAATTACTTACCTGGTTCAATTAGGGTTCCATTTAGATTAAAAGAGTGATTTTAAATTGGCTTAAAGGCAACATAGGCCCCTAAACTTTAAAAAAATCAATATGACCCATATTATGTGTGTTATTTTGGATCAATATGACTCCCATTCGAAAAAAGAATACAATGTGACTATTAGATCAATGTGGTTGTATTGTGTTTTTTCTTGGACAGTGTGACCCTCTAAATCAAAAAAATTAACTGACCCTTTGATCAACTATTTAATGTTGTTATATGTAGAAAATTACATAATTAATCACTCAACTATTTTTTTTCTCTTATTTTAGTCACTAAATTTTAAAAGTTTTTAATTTAATCACTCAACTTTTGAATTTCTCCTATTTTAATCATCATGACTTATTTTACTAATATTTATATATGATGTGGCATTTATTATTCTTATTTTATTGATATATGATTAAAATAAAATTAACTGAATTTAAATTTTAAAACTATATTTAAACAAAAAAAAATTCCAAAATTATAATAAATTTTAAAAATATTCCCTCTGAATATATTCTCAAATCCCCACTCTCCTCCTTTATCCGCTCATTTCATTTTTCTTCCTTTTCAATCAAATATTTCTTTTTTTTTCATTTCTTTCATTACTCGATGAAGCAGTTCATCCCCTGTACAACCTTTTTCATTCCAACACCACCTTCATGTGCCATTACACCACGGTCGTCTGTCTTGCTCGTCGTTTGTTTTTTTTTTTTTTTGCACATTGTTTTCTCCAGTGAAATGCTTGTTATTTCGGTCTTGCTTTTCGTGCTCCGATGACTCTGGTTTTGATTTCTTAGGAGTAAATACTCAAAATTTCTAGGCTTATTTCAATAGAACAATGGGCGATTGAGATTTGGAGACAGGCTCGATAGATATAATACTTTGTTTTGAGAAATGATCATTTGGAGACAAGTCCAACTCTTTATTACCAATATTTACTTCATCTTCAACCCCATGCAATGAAAACTACCTATCGAGTGATTATATTGAAAACTTTTATAGTGGTCAAAATAGAAGAGAAAAGATAATTGAATAATAGATGACACATTTACCCAAATTATAACAACATTAAATAGAGGCTGGACTGCTTGAAATGTCACGTCAACACAAAATAACGGAACCGTTGGTCAATAACGAAAAATGTTGGTCAAAGGGTCACATTGTATTCTTTTTTCGAATTGGAGAGCCACATTAATTTTTTAAAAAAAATTTAGGGACCTCTGATGCCTTTAACCCTTTTTAATTTAACTAAAACAAACAAGCGTTGAGATAGCAGGAGCACCTAATGAGAAGTAGAGCTGGGAAAGTCCACGTGTCAGTTTTTTATTGGATGATAATACGGATAGAAGGGTTTTCAAGTCCACAAATCCTAAAACCCTAATTCTCCTCTCCAGACTCCAAATCTATCGTTCACCTGAGCTCATCTCACTGCAGTGTTCAAAGAGATTTTCTCAAAACATATCAAGTATAAAGCCTCTTTAGCCTTTGCCCCTTTGTTAAAACTCAAAGCTTCCTCGCAGTCACTCTGTTTCGCCCAGGTAACTTCCACTTCTTGTTGGTGTTGTTCTTTCTTTGTTTCTCTCACCCTAGATCTCTATTACACATTTGATTTCGTTTTATTTGATATGGGTTTAATCTCTAAATGATTTCCAACCTTGGATTTTGATTTTGTTTTCTTTCTAAGAAGAGAAAAAACTGAGATTTGAAACATTTTTTTTTGTATAGAAATGGACCGGTACCAGAAGGTGGAGAAGCCAAAAGCTGACACACCCATTAACGAGAATGAACTCAGAATTACAGCTCAAGGGAGAATGAGGAATTATATTTCTTACGCCATCACTCTGTTTCAGGTCCCCCCTTTTTTTCTGTTGGATATTGGTATTGCGTTTAATGTATTCTAATACTTGATTTGTTTTTTTTTGCTGAAGAAGAAAGTGGTGTGTTTGATTTGATTTCGTGTTGTTTTTTCTTTTATAGGAGAAAGGTGCCAATGAGATTGTACTTAAAGCCACGGGTAGAGCTATCAACAAGACTGTCATGATTGCTGAATTAATTAAGGTGTTCTTTTTTTTAGTAGTCTAGAGTTTAAGTTAACTTCTATTAATCTTGTTGTTAGACATTGGTTTTTGAACACCATCACTGCTTTCCCTACTAGTTAGCTTTGTTGTTCATTTTGTTCAAAAGAATGTGCTCTTGATATGTGGAAATATGTTTCAGTGTGATATAGATATGTTTGTATGTATGTACCGATTTTGTACTAAAATGTATTAACTTTCTCCCAGAGGAAGATTGCTGGTCTTCATCAGAACACATCGGCTGGATCGATAGACATAACTGACACCTGGGAACCACTGGAAGAAGGCCTTCTTCCGTAAGAACCTATTTCTTCCTAGTACTAAAAGCATCAATCTTCTTGCTAGAACTATTATCATTGCCACTAATGTTTGGTTTGCTTGTGCAGCCTAGAAACCACTCGCCATGTTTCAATAATCACGATTACTTTGTCTAAACAGGAGCTGGATTCATCTTCAATAGGGTAGGTGACCTCTTTTTATCTGTATTTAAAAGTTTACAATGTTGAAAACAGTATTGGGTGCTGAATCCTGTTCTTTATTAATGATGTCTTGGCATGCTGCTTTGTTTTTGTCTGTAACTTTGTTGTCAGATATCAGCCTCCGATCCCAGCAGATCAAGTGAAGCCATTGAGTGAGTTTGAGGACAATGAAGGAGGTTAGAAAATTATCTAGCGTTGATGTTATGCATTTCAGGTTTATGTCGAGTCTTGCATTAGTTGATATTTGTACTTCCATTCATGGAAATTGAAGACCTCCCTTAACATCAAGAGGCAAGCACATGGTCAAGGAAAGTGTGTAGGTGTAGCCAATCATCATGTCTTTTTTTGTACTATAAAGCATTAAAGGTGTTTGAGCAAAGATATTTTCCTTCTTTTATAGTACTTGTACACGTTGAAAGTTATCCATTTACAATTTCGGCTGTCATTTTGCTTTTCCAATGCGAGTGTGCTTAGTTTGGTGATGAGTAAAAGGACTCTTTTTGGGAAGGTTAATTGAATATCATACGTTTTTTTAGTGAAAAATGGTTAAGGGAGAAGTAGAGGTTGACACTTGACAGCAAGGTTGCTGCTGGTTACAAATAGTTGCTTGGTTTTGTAGCACATAGATGACTTTCCATAAATAGTTCTATATCTACTGACGATTGAATTTATTTCAGCACATATCGACCAACATGGACGGAACTAGGAATTTATTATAGCGGGGGTTAAAATATTTTTATTTTTCATAAATACAATTTTTTTTCTATTGAGGGGGGTTGGTAAATTTTTCTTTATTTATTTAATATTAATTAATACTTTAAAAAATAATTGGTGGGGGCCAAGGCTCCCCTTGGCCCTGTTATGTTCCGCCACTGTCGACCAACACTTAGATGAAAATGTTACTCGTGCAGGCAATGGCAATGGTGTGGTAAAGAACAGAAATGCAGGATATGATGATGGGCGAGGTTATGGAGCCAGACATCGAGGTCGTGGGAGGGGGTGTGGTTCCCGAGGGCATGCGGGAGGGTATGGTGGTGGTCCTGGTGGAAATATGCAACAAGACTCAGGATATTACAACGGTAATGACCCATCAGGACCACTGCCTTCCCAGGGTCGTGGTAAGTCTTTGCTTCCAATGCTTTCTTGTCAATTTTCTGTTTTAGTGACTAGAAAGCCCATCTTTCCCCCCAACTTTCAACACAAGCCTAAACATGTTAAGTAAAATGATTGTTGTCACCAAGTTTGACTAATCAGTGATTGTTGCAGGTAGTGGACGAGGAAGGGGAAGAGGACGTGGACGCGGTCCACCTCAGGATTTCGCATCTGATGGTCCATTCCAGAAAGGTGCTTGAGCAACAAGCACCATCCTAGATCCTTCTGAAGAACTATGGCTTTAGATTGAAACAAAACCAGTGGATGGTTGCTCTATTCATTGCCAGTCTTTGTTTAAAACAACAAAAAAGTCATTTTAGACATTATTTAAGGTTTTGTTTGCTTGAGAGATTGTGCTGTAATGGACCTTGTAATGTTGGTTTTCATTCTAGGCCGCAATTTTTGTAGGAAAGTTAATAGGACATTTCATCTCGCTCAGCCAATGTTTAATTTTTCAGCTTTACTTTCTCCAAATAATAGAGCAGTACATTTATTCTTCCAAACATTTCTTATTCTACTTTCTGTATTATACAAATGTTGGATACGATATGAACACAGATACATACGTAACACCATGGAACTTGAATGTAGCATGTAGATTTTAATCTTCCAGGTGCTAAACCAAATTCCCATTTGCTATGGAATCTGCACATAGTAGAATATATCGTAAGATACATGTAGAATGTAGATTTTTGATCTTCCAGGAGCTAACAAGATAGTAAGATGATACGACAAACACGGTTGTATTTACAGCCTTACCTGGACTGCATCGAATCTGGCACTTGCGTTCACAATGCTGTCTAAGCCTTGCCGCAATCAATCAACCAACAATCAAACACAATCATAATTAATAAACCAGAAAAAAAAGGGTTGTTTTTTTTCTCTATGTACTTACAGTTGGTTAGAGGGCAACGAGTAGCACAAGCAGCGAAGCAATCCACCTGCGGCTCGATTTTTGCATTCTGTGAACTGATAATGCAGAAAATGAAAGCTGCAACTATCATCATCTTCGTCCCCATCTTATTTTCTTTTCCATCTTCTCCTTTAAGGGATGACCTTTTCACTTTGTTTATAGAGGGAATTTGTTGAAACCGCCCATTAACTTGCATTAAACTACGCATTTGCCATGTCCATGAGCAACTCCCTTAGCAGCCATGCACGTGGGCCATTGAAACTTATGGCACCGGCTGTGCAACTTATGGCACCGGCTGTGCAACTTATGCCCCCTAGCCGCCTACTTTTACTTAGTCAAATTATGCTTTTAGTCCCCCTATTATACTTAAATTTAGGGTTTTTGTTTCAGCACATGTCAACATGTGATTCACTCAATCCCTACTTAACAGCAAAAAGAAACCCTTTTTATTGAAATAGTTCTATCAACAAACAATATATGCTAGCAGCTAGCTATATATATATATATAGCTAGCTATATAGGGCTATAATAACAGTGATATATATCAGTTTCATGCTTATACAATTTGACCTTTGAATTATTATTGAAAAAAAGAATCACTCCTTATATCCCTGTGTAAATGACAAGAAAACTAACAATGAACTTCAAAAGTGTCTACTGCAATGTCTGCCGCTGCTAATGGGCCAAAATTTGAAGCTCTGGAAACGGCATCTCAAGCTAGAACTACTGCATGGGGGGTTTCTATTTCTTCTTCATCTGTGTCTTCTTCATCTGTTTCCTTGATCTCACTTTGTTTATCTTTTTCTGGTTTTTCATATGGATCTATATCAGCTGTCGGCAGTGGTACTAACTGAGTTTTCTGCTTCGCCTCTTTGGCTTTTCCCCATAGCACCACGTATACTCCACACACGATCATCAATCCTCCTACGATACTGTTGATTTCCATAGCAAAAACAACAAACAAGGCAATTAAGATTCATTAAACTCAAGTTTTCGGATTTGAGGGTGAGACTCATATACATATAGATGATTGACTTCAGATTCAGGTCATATAATTTTGAGTTTGAGATGTACATGTACGAGTAATTTTAGGTTCAGAATTTTCTCATGTAACCTTTTCTAGTTTTTAACTTAATAAAATGTTAAAGTTCAATACACTTAATCCTAAGACTATCTCAAATTCTAGTATTTTTTTAGTTCAAATCATTTTAGGTTGAAGTTGTCTTTTAATGTTTAATTTATCTTGCATTCGGGTCATTTTAAGTTTGATTTTTTTTAGCTAAGGTCTCTTATAGCTCAAAGCTTTTCAAGACTAGACATTCTTGGATTCAAGATCATTTTTTTTTTTGGGTTCAAATTGTTCTAGGCTCAGAGCAATTCAAGTTCGAGTTTTTATCGGACTTGAATAATTTAAACTCAATTCTTTAGATTCAGGCTCATTTTATCTCCTCTGTATACATATTTGTATCACAATCAATGACAATGATTTTGTAAAAGTGAAATGGTATACCTTCCTACGTAGAGCTTTTCATCGAGCAACAAAGATCCAAGAATGGCAACAAAGACAAGCCCCAAGGGATTGAAAATAGATGCATACAGAGGACCCATCATACGAACCGCCCATGAAACCAGGAACACCAACAAAGCAGATCCCATGATTCCCTGCAAAACAACATCTTCAAAATGTCCAAAATTTGCAGAACATCATTAAAAAACCAGAAAAGAAAAAACAGTAACAGCCATTAACATACCACATAAGCAACTGCTAATAGCCTAACATTCCAGCCAAGCTTCCATTGGCTCCAATCTCTCACAGTGCAAAGTGCAATCAAAGCTCCTTGCAGCCCTCCCGTTACACACATCAAAGCAGTGCTTGAATAAAGGTAAGGGAATCTTACAGTCATTTTTGCCTGATGAAATTGAAACACAAGTAAGCACTATGAAGTTTGTGTCATGGAAAGGAAGAAAGAAAGTTTTTACCTGTGTGATCAGCCACAAAGAGTATGAAATGGTACTCAAAAGACCGAAAAATGCGCCGAGAACAAACTTGCTGATGTCGGATGATGCCGAACTTTTCGCCGATTGGGGATGCTTCAGAAGGTTTAAATGTGTCTTCCAGATGTGTATCTCTACGCCTTTGTAAAATGTGAACAACATTGCTCCAGATATTCCTATTAATGTCCCACACACTTTTGCCTGCCCTGCTCTTGTTCTTATTGCCAGTTTCTCCATCCTGCCATAAAAAATTCTACCCTTGTAAAAAAGACTGCAACATGGAGATTGTCCCCGGAAAATAATCCGACCCGACTCAAGCGCATCATGGCTACCGGAAACCGAAAAGAGTAAGAATTGTACTTGAAACAAATGGCCAAAATGAAAACACAGGCTGGTGCAAGGTTGATCATGGCCGCAACAAAAGTTGCAGATGTATACACCAAGCTCTGCAGGTAAAAGTTTTGAGCTAGTGCACCACTGTTTAAAAAAAACTTCAGTTTAGTCCTTTTTTTCTGCTATTTTTTAACATAGAAAAGTGAAATAATTCGTGGGATTTCCCCTTTTTCTTTAAACTCACCCGAATAATCCACAAAGAAATCCTTGAAGCGCTATCTTTCGATTGATTTTCTCCAAGCTCTTCCTGTGAAAGATAGAACAGAAAGAAACTCAAAGATCATAATAACAGATAAAAGAGTAAAAAGGAAAATAATATATTCGATTCAGCTGGAACCTTTCGAAGATTAAAGCAAGGGGAACCATTATAGCAGATGCGAACATGAATCTATAGACCACAATAAGCCGCAAACTCATCCCGTCATTAGCAGCCAGTTTATACATTACATTCATTCCTGCAAATATAAGCTGAACCAGCACCATTATCAATGGAACAAGATGTGCAATACGTACCATGTTGTTAAACCCCACAATTTTTTTAAAGAAAAGAAAAACAATATTTTGTTTTTTCTTTCTTGCTCCTAACCCCAAGATAAAATAACAGAGAAGATTGTTATTTAATTATTCAGATATATTTTTTGTGAAATAAAAAAAAAGAAGATGAATTTTCTCTAACTTCCCAGAATTCTATACATAGAACGAGTCTTGGGCGTAGGGTCAGTTGTGAAATGAACTTAAACAGAATTTGAACAGAATTGAGAGAGTCGCTTTGATTTTATTTACACGTACTCTCTCTCTAGATTCTCATGCAAAAATAATATACTATAGTATTGAACCCTGAACTCTAAATTCTAATATAGTTATAAAAATATTTATCTTAAATTCTAAACATAATAATTATCAAATAATGCTTTATAAACTTTATTAATTAATCCTATTTTTATTAAAAATAAAAGGTACTTGTCTTGAATTATTAAGTTGGTTAAGATTTAAATCTATTTTCTGGGGAACAATTTTATTTTGGAAAATAATACGTTTTGGTACAGGTACGTCATGTATGAAATGATTTTTCAAAGACGCGGTTTGTAGGGTGTGTCCTTACGAAGGTGACAGGTTTTTCCGGCAGTTTGTAGGGTGTGTCTTTACGAAGGTGACAGGTTTTTCCGGCAAAATCTCTAACGTTGGCGTCATCTAAAACCAAAATAAAAAAAAGTATGAATCTCACATTGTTTATATATAAATTTTTTCAAATGTTTAAGTATTACACTCTAAATATACACTCATTAGTGATCGAAGACAATGTCATTGAAAATGGTGATAATGTTTGCAAACAACAGCAGTTCCAGGAAGAAAAAAATGCAGAACCAATTTTGATGGATATACATATCGAGGGATATAAACAAATAGATATCCAGATCCCGAGCTCAAATCGATATTGGTTAAACGCTTTCGAGACTCATTTTCTCCTTAAGTTGCATTGCTATGCATTCGTTTCCAAGTTTCAGACACTTGTTTCCCAGTCTCATCTTGTCCAGCTTCAATTCCTGTTTCCAGCTTCGACGCTTCCACTTCAACTGCTGCTTCTCTAAGTTGAGCACCTTGGTCTTCAGCTGCAACTTTTTCTTCTCTAGCTGATTCGCTCGATGTGCCATCGACTCCTTCAATGATCCATCTGCTTCATTGTCTTCATGGCGAGTAAGATTCCGATCCGGATCATCCGAAATTCGGTTGAAGTCCGACACTTTTGAAGATTTACCATGATCTGCAACTTTGTTTTCATTTGTTTGCTTTAACCACATTGCAGAGACCGCAGACAAATCAGAATTTGCCCTGTTGTGCCCGGCTATACACTACACCAAAACTGTTCTGTAGCGGCGTTTTTAGCGGCGTTTGTAGAGAAAACGCCACAGCATTTAAACATATAGCGGCGTTTACAATCCAAATGCCACAAAATGATACTTTAGCGGCGTTTGTTTAAAAAATGCCGCAATAGAGTAGTACTTTAGTGGCATTTTAAGTATAAACGCCGCTAAAACTCATACTTTCGTGGCATTTTTGTACAAACGCCGCTAAAGACTAGTACTTTAGTGGCATTTTAAGCAAAAACGCCACTAAATACTCGTACTTTAGAGGCGTTTTAAGCACAAACACCACTAAAGTACTACTCTATTGCAACGTTTATATAAAAACGCCACTAAATACGAGTCTTTAGCGGCGTTTGTGCTTAAAACGCCACTAAAGTACTACTCTATAACGGTGTTTGTTTAAAAAACGCCTCTAAAGTACGAGTATTTAGCGGCGTTTTTACTTAAAAACGCCACTAAAGTAGCGTGATACTAAGTTTTTAAAAATTCAAAGAAACACTTCAGCCTCCTCTCAGGCGCGCCACTCTCTCTCTCTGTACTTTTTTTATATATTCTTCGTCCTTTTCTTTCATCGTCTCTCTGCCTCTCTTCAAATTTCAAGGTATATCTTCTCTCAGATCCACCATCTCTTCCTATTATTTCCCTCACTGTAAGGTTCCATAATTTCTTCCCAATTTTTTTATCCCTTTGTTAACTTCATATGTTTAGATTTGATTGTAATTTTGAAGTTCACCAACGTGGCAAGTTTATAGTTTCTAACCCTTTTTCATTTTTATTATGGTTACTTACAATTTTGGTGCCTAAATTGGAGACTGAAGAAAATACCTTTTCACCAAATTTCATTCCTCCCCCAGCAAAACAAAATAGTGAGAAAAAATCTCACCGTTTTAAGAATCTGATGGACGGATCAAAAGTTATGACGTCCACAGTTATCGACCAGTTATACGAGTTCTCGGCGCCATGTTTCTTTGATTTCATGAAAGGAGAATTGGAAGACGAAGCACGCAATGCCGAGCACTGGTTCGAAACCTCCTTGAGCTACGCTCCTTCCTGTATGTTCTCTTTTTTTTCTCTCTCTTACTATTTTCTATGTAATAGTATCGTTTTGATCCGTTATTCTTGGTTTTTCTTGGTATTTTTAGGGTTTTGATTTAGTCATTACTTTACTTTAGATTTTAACCTGATTGATTTTAATTGTTTGTTATTGAATTATATTCTGAAAATTATAGGACTCGTGGTTCTCTTAATTGCTTAGATCTGATAGGGAAAGAAAAAGAATTGTGATGTAATTAAGCTTCACCGAATTAAGATAGTTTTCAGGGATATTGGGATATTAATCTAATCAACAATTTACATGTTACCAAGTAAAATTGTTGCATTTTTATCAAGGAGAAAAGTTGAGATTTTTAATTTCCTTTTGGTATTTTTCATAATGCAGCTTTTTTAAAAGAATTGTGGTTTTTTTTCCAACATTAATCGAGTTTTGTATGAATACTTTGGTTCTTATAATTGTGTCTTTGATTCGATTATGTCGGATTTTCAGTGCCCTAACTGAAAAATCATGTTTAAATTTTCCCGATGATGAAGAGAAAAGCAAATGTACTGTGCAAGTAGAAGCTGAAGCTTGCACCCCTAAACCATTGATAATTTCTCAGGAAAAAACAAGTGTGTGATAAGAAACATCAGACGACTAAAAAGATAGCTAGAATGATACAGAACCCCTCGGTGTTGAAGATAAAAACCGACAATGTTGGAACTCCTAATATGGCTCTAGAAAACCAAGCCATCAAACGACAGAAACTAGATGGAGGAAGATCTAGACAGGTGTTTTTATGCTCTTCTCCTCAGCGTGTTTTAGCTTCTGTGATTTGTAACTTTGATCTGAAGTTTTGTCTCTTTGTTGCTTCCTTTTTCATCAATCGCAGATAAAGCTGGTAAATTTGTCTACTTCAACAATCCTATGTGCCTGGTGAGTTTTTATTTATTTTGTAATTTATATGTTTGAAATTCTTTAAAGTATATTTATTCTTTACCTTCTCATTGTGCGTTTTATAATTTATCGTACTAACATATTCTATGGAATTAGAGCTTAGGATCCTTGAGTTGAACTAGTGAATACCATTAACTTATTTTGCTCGGGGCCTCTATCTCCGATGCCGATTTTGCTTTCGCTTTCACTTTCAACGATAGTAATTTTTCTTTTGTTCATTTTAATTTTTTCTTTAGGGATCCATTGAAATTGTTGGCAGGGTTCAGGATATTTTAAGTGTGTCCCTACATGTCCAGTAAATGGGTTACAGATGGAGGAGGTACATACATACATACATACATACATACATACATACATACATACATACATACATACATACATACATACATACATACATACATACATACATACATACATACATACATACATACATACATACATACATACATACATACATACATACATACATACATACATACATACATACATACATACATACATACATACATACATACATACATACATACATACATACATACATACATACATACATACATACATACATACATACATACATACATACATACATACATACATACATACATACATACATACATACATACATACATACATACATACATACATACATACATACATACATACATACATACATACATACATACATACATACATACATACATACATACATACATACATACATACATACATACATACATACATACATACATACATACATACATACATACATACATACATACATACATACATACATACATACATACATACATACATACATACATACATACATACATACATACATACATACATACATACATACATACATACATACATACATACATACATACATACATACATACATACATACATACATACATACATACATACATACATACATACATACATACATACATACATACATACATACATACATACATACATACATACATACATACATACATACATACATACATACATACATACATACATACATACATACATACATACATACATACATACATACATACATACATACATACATACATACATACATACACATACATACATACATACATACATACATACATACATACATACATACATACATACATACATACATACATACATACATACATACATACATACATACACATACATACATACATACATACATACATACATACATACATACATACATACATACATACATACATACATACATACATACATACATACATACATACATACATACATACATACATACATACATACATACATACATACATACATACATACATACATACATA